>NC_067398.1:141955553-142200553 GCF_016432865.1 Antechinus flavipes | reverse complement strand
TTCTCTGGTTTATGAGAACCAGTCTTGTTACTATGTAGTCACCCTGTGCGTTAAGTAATGGACTTTAGGGAGCCAACTTCAGTGTCAGGGAAATCTGAAATATTTTGTGGTAGTAACTTTCCCCTTTCCCACTGCCATGTATTAAAGGGACTTTCATTTTTTAATTTTTCTTTTCTTTTTTCTTTTTTTTTTTTTTTGAGATGAGGGAAGAAAAAATATTAGAAATTGTTCCTGATGAAGAATGAACTGTTCAGAAGCATTTTTAGGTATTTTAAGGAAATTATTCAGCCTTACAAGAAAGAGGGATCCCACTCATCTCTTTCTTTGGAAACATCCTGGTTGCTGGATTATTACATGGCATTTACCCAGAGAAAAGGAGAAATACCCTTTACCCATCAAGAGATTTACCCTTTGCTAGCCAATCAGAAAGTAGCATACATTGAATCTATATCCTTTATTCCTATATATTTTAGCACGGAATGTGATTGGCTCTTAGTTGAGGCTTTCTGGGAGGGATTTCTTGACACTGTTCACAGTTTTTCCTGCAGGTCCTTATTTGGTAGCTGTTGACAGAGCAAGTCTTCCCAGCAGCCAAGCATCTTGACATACATTATTCATTAAGCCCTGGTTCTCCGGGAAAGATGCAGACCCCTAGATCTTTAGCTATTTCTTCAACTCATGCAGCCTCTTTATTCAGACTAGTTCTTGCATTTTATTCCACTTCGGAGTTTTACAAATGGCATTTATTCAACCGGAATACTGCACAATGGGATTTTATGGCAGGATGTCTTATATGTACTTAATTATAAAAAATATTTAGCGACCCAAAAGAGCACTGTGGTTTGTGGAGATTGAGAGTATTGTAAAGGATTAAGTGTTTCAGAACTTAATAATAATATAAATAATCAATCAAAAATGCCTGAAGCAAACTATTTACTGTCAGTGTCTTGGGGCTACATAAAGGTAGGATTTTTTTTTTGTTTCAATTTTTTACTTTTTTATTGTAATTTGTGGGTGTATATAACTTATGTATGATTATATGGTTTATGAGTAGAGAAACTGCAGTAAGGATTTTGAATTTTGACAACAATTTATATGATTATGTTTGGTAATTTCTATTTTTCTCTAAAAAGAGAGTATATGGAACTTGACAAGGAAATAAGCATTATACTGTTTTAAGCTTCTAAGCAATATGATTTGGCTACATATGACTTAATTTTGACTTGGTACTTTAGCTATGTGCAAAGAAGTATAGGAATAAAAAGTTTAAAATGAAAAGAACAGTTTATTACATAACTTTTATTGGGTTTAAGTACAATACAGTTTAAATTACTTTATTTTTAATTGAGAAGCTATCTTTCCATGAAACATTATAGATTACAGTTGCTCTTTGCAATATTCAGATACCAAAATAAATCTTCATTTGAGATCTTTACCCCAGAATACTACTAGACTATCTCATTTATGCTATTGAATGAATTCAACATTAAGCCTAAGTACATTCACATATACACTGATGAGATATGAAATCAGTAAAATAGCATGATCAAAAACATTGATACCTCTTTTTTCTTTATTTTATTTTTAACAGCATAGTTTTTTTTTTTTTTTAAATCCTGGTTAACTTGAAATTTTGTGCGTAGATTGCTAAAATAAAAATCTATTCCCATCTATTTTGTAACTGTAAGTCTTGTAAATTGCAGGGCATCATGGCACTGTTATTATTATGTGTTATCCCAAATCATAATATAAAGGAAATAAATTGATTTACTAAATTAAACCTAGCCATTTCCATGCCTCATAGATTTTCTTGAATCCTCTGTTGTAGGGTATAATAATGGCATGGTGATCAGGTCTCCATAAAGGAAGCCAGAGGTGGAATAACCCTCTTGAATCACTTTAGCCATATTTTCCTAGTAAAATATTGCTATGGAAACTAAAGTATGTTCTTATTTATTTGAACTAGTCACAGTTCAAGCAAGAACAGTTTCTCTTTATCTAGACTCATGAACTAAAAGATTCTCTGTCTCTGTCTTTCTGTCTCTGTCTCTCACACTCTTTTCCCTTCTTCTCTCCTTTCCTCCTTATCCTCACCCTCCTCCTTTCCTAATCCCCCCTCCCCACCTCCAAGCCTATCTCTCTCTGTCTCTTATTGCTCTGTCAAAGGAAGATTCCTCTTTGTGGTTAGATTTCCTAGAAGGCAAGGAGGACTTCCTTTGGCTTTTCTTGCCAAAGTAGATAAGATTTGTTCCCTAATCTACACCCCTCTTTCCTCTACCCTTTAAATTTTATTATCTTGTTTGCTTTTAAGATAGGTGGAACTTGGGTTTGAATTTTTCAAGCCACCTTAGGGCCTTAACCTGCTTATATTTGGTACATACAAAATTGAGGAAATACAATTATAAATCTTACCTCCAAAAAACTAAGAAAAAAATTTCAGACTATTACTTTCAAAAGCTACCTCTAATGAAGAAAATACTCATTGGACAGTTTATGTGTATATTATTATTTCTGTATATCAATCTTATAAGTTACACTATTTTCAAAACTCATTTTAAAAAGAAAAGAAAAAAAAAACTATAGGCACTAAACCATGATGCTTTCATTTAAAAATAATTGGGGATACGGTAGTTAATAGGATAGTATTGTATACTAGCACTTTTCACATGTTCTTATTTGTACAATGTCACAATTCAGTCTATTCAGATGAACAAAAAAGAAAAGTGTTTGAATTGGACATTCTTTGCTTTGTATATCAAGAATACTATACAGTGTGTGCTGTAACAAGGTATTACTTTGTAACTAGAGCTGTGGCCCAGAGATTCCAATCCAAAATTTTAGTTTGTCCCACAATTTAACTAGATACATATATAATACACATATAATTTTATATAGTTGTTTTCTTCCATTGGAATAAATAATGAATTTTTCCTTCATGCAAAAATGAGTTAGGCTTTCTGAGTTTAAGAGTCAAAATAATGTGTCAATATGGGTGTGTTTTCACCTTACTTCATTCATTAGGTGCTGTGCAGCACTGAAATACTGATGCATGATAGGAGAACAAAGGATCTGAAAATCTCCACTTCTTTTCTTTGTTGCAGCTTTATTTTTCATGATGGCTTCAGCATATTGAAGAATGAAATAATCATGTTAAATCATAAACAGAAAATAGTTTGGGGAAGGGATAGTTTTATAAAACAATACCACAATACATTTTTATTGTTACCATGGTTATTTCTTTTGAGCCTATTTCTCTAAATCTATTGGACCAAAACTGTAACCAGGTTTGATATGCCAAATTCTCAAGAAAGAAAATTCCTGTCTTTATTCACTTTTTTCAAGACAGAAAGGGAAGTTAAATTAGGTGTGTGTGCTATTATTGTAATGGGGTGTGAATGTCTGTGATTAGAAATGTTTCTGGTAAGCTTTAGTCATTTTCATACTGTATTGTCCCAGTAGTCTTAGTGCACACTTTTAAGCTTTACTCCACCAACACTTTTAGGATGCCCTGTATAATGGCCAGAAACATACAGAAGCTAGTTTTGTAGTATCTGTTCTGATGGGGGATACCAGCAGAAGTAAGGACAAGAAATGTTTTGTTTGGATAATTAATTTAGTTGCTTTGGCCTAAAAATTTTATACACACACACACATTTATATCAGAGTCAGAGTTATACTCTGTTGGTTCATAGGGATCCATCTTGTTTTGAGGGAGTAATCCTGTTTTTCTGACTATTGAAATATTTTACTAAAAGGTCATGAACAATTATGTAAAAATATATATAAATTAATATTGTCTTCATTTTTACATATTGTCATGGTCTTGGTAAACTGGCTGTAATGTGGAGAGGTTTTTTTTTTTTTTTTTTTTCCTGTGTGTGTATTTAGGGCACAGTTTTTGGGATCACATCTACACAATGCAGAAATGACCAGCCTCCCCAAAAGTGAAATTTTGTTATGTCAATAGCCTATTTTGAATAGATTATCCTAAAGTTTTTTGTTCCTTCATTGAAGTGCATTTTCAAAAAGAAATTTCTTGCATGTACATAACCCCAAAATACCTATCAAGTAAGTGTAAATTGTTGGGAGGAAAGCCTAACACATTTACAGTTGTTGGGAGGAAAGCCTAATACATTTACAATTACACCTAATTCTTTAACTTGGTAATCTTCATAAAAATGATAAATTTCCAAGTATTTCTACTTATATAAATTCTTCCCTGAATATCGATATGGAATACTTACATATATTTCATAAGGAATACTTAACTAAATATGAATGTATATGTTGGTTAAAGACCATAAAGTGACTTTGTGGAAAAGCTAGGCTTGTTTCCACTTAGGAACTGACAGTATTATTTAATGACTTTGAGATATAGGAGGAAGAGCTGGACAAAAAATTTGGGAAAATTAATATGTATCTCCTATTCCTGGGTTGTCCTGTATCCCTTCAGAGAATCCTAGATCACTATGGGGCTGCTTTTATGTTGACATAGTACTTAGCTCCACTTCCCACCTTGTACAAAAGCACCTACAAATTTTTAGTTTATAAACATGAATGAAATGGAGTTAACAGATTTAATTCAGATATTTGCTTCTGAGGATACCATATAGGATTCAGTTCAGAAAGTGGATATATTTGAAATAAAGTGAGATGGTCAGGCTTTACAACTGAAAAATATCTTCTTCATAAGGACATTATGAAGTATGTAGAAATGAAAGTATCTTCATTTCCATTTTAAAGAGGAGAGAAAGCTCAAAATTAAGTCATTTTTCCTGGATCATAATGTTTCAGCAAGAGCTTGCACTTAAGTTGGCCTGATTTCAAATTCTGTATACCAAACTATACTTCGTTGAACTGAAGATATTAATTTTCTTAGCATAAATTACAGGCCCTAAAGAAGAGACCTCTAGTTAAAGGTTATTTGAGGCTCTACAGAAATGTTAAGGGATGATGGTATTATAGTAATGATCGTGCCACTACTATTTTTCTATGAAATGGGAAGTGGTCTCGAACATATATTATTGATGCAAATATATTCAGTTACTTGCTCTTTTTCTTCTAGTCTTAATGAAGTAGTTAATCACAAGTACACAAATTAATTAAGGAATACTATGTATTCTGTTTATCTAGACAGAGTGTTGTAGTGAGTAGAGTGCTGAACTTGGAGTCAGAAAAATCTGGGTTCAAATTCTTCCTTAGTTTAGCATCTGTGTGACATGGGACATCATTTATTTCAATTTCCTAATTTTAAAATTAAGTGCATTGAACTTGTCAGTTTTAAATGCATGTTTCTGTGAACCTTTTAGGAGTATATTTATAATTGTGCATGTATCCACTGACTGTAAAATCTTTAAGGTCAGGAACAGTTTTGTATTTTAACTTTATATCCTCACCACATAGTGTGGTGCCTGACCTATAGCAGACACTTAGTAATACTTTTCGAAGGATGATTTATTGATGTTCTAGTGGGTGGGATATTGTGAAAGATAAGCAGAAATTTGTAGACCCTGTCATAAATGACTCTCTGTGCAGATTCCTTGAAGACATCAAATATTGGAAATCTTTTTTTAATAATAGCTTTTCATTTTCAAAATACATGCAAAGATAGTTTTCAACATTCACTCTTGTAAAACCTTGTGTTCCAAAATTTTCTCCCTCCCTTCCCCTCATCCCCCCCTAGACAGCAACTAATCCAATATAGGTTAAACATGTGTGTTTCTTCTATATATATTTCCACATTTATCATGCTATATAAGAAAAATCAGATCAAAAAGGGAAAAAAAAGAAAAATAAAACAAGTCAACAACAAAAAAGGTGAAAATACTATATTGTGATCCACATTCAATCCCTTTAGTCCTCTTTCTGGATGAAGATGGCTCTCTCCATCATAATCTATTGGAATTGGCCTGAATCACCTCACTGTTGAAAAGAGTCAAATCCATTACAGTTAATCATCAGATAATCTTGCTTTTAATGTGTACAATATTCTGTTGCTTCTACTCACTTCACTTAGCATCAGTTCATATAAGTTTCTTCAGGCCTTTCTGAAATCATTCTGCTGATCACTTTTTATAGAATAATAATAATCCATTACATTCATATACTATAACTTATTCATGCATTTTTCAACTGATGGGCATCCATTCAGTTTCCAATTCCTTGCCATTACAAAAAGGGCTGCTACAAACATTTTTGCTCACGTGGGTCCTTTTCCATTTTTTATGATCTCTTTGGGATACAGACCCAGTAGAGACACTGCTGGATTAAAAGGGTATGATAACTCTTTGGGCATAGTTCCAAATCACTCTCCAAAATAGTTGGATCAGTTCACAACTCCACCAACAATGTACTAGTGTCACATTTTTCCCATGTCTCTTCCAACATTCATCATTATTTTTTTCTGTCATTTTATCTAATCTGAGAAGTGTGTAGTGTTATCTCAGGGTTGTCTTAATTTGCAAAAAAATCTTTTAAGAGATTCATAATCACATCAACTAATGTTTAGCTCTTTTGAGAGTCAACCCCCATAACATTTAGTACCAGATGAGTCTATGGTAATAGCAGTCACTTTTTTTTTTTCATTCTAATGATATGGACAGAATTTTATTGTTAAGAGTTTACTATATTGCTTTGTGGTAATAGTAAAATTCTTTTATTCCACTTTAGGGGAAGATACATTAAATCTAAAATTTGCCAAAGAAATTTGTTAGAGGCAGGATGGTATAGTGAATTGGTTCTCAAACTTTCTACTTGTAGGATTCCCTCCTCCTATATATTCTTAAAATTTATTTAATGACTCCAAAGAGTTTTTGTGGATTATAGATATTGATACATTAGAAATAAAAATATATTAACATTATCATGAAAATAGTTTTGACCTCAAAAAACCCTCTGAAAGTGTCTCAGGACCCTCAAGGGTTTCTAAAGCCATATTTTGAGTACTTCAGGTGAACTGGATTGAGCTGTGGATTTGGAGTAAGGAATACCTGGGTTCAAATCCTCATACAAACATTCAATCAAATACATGTTACAGTCATCCAGCTTTTCCAAGCCTCAGTATTTTACATCTGTAAAATGGGTTTCATAGTATCTATCTCACATGGTTTTGAGGATCAAATGAGATATCTTGCATAAAGCTCTTTGCAAAGTTTAAAACATTGTCTTTGTTGTTCAGTTGAGTCTGACTCTTTGTGGCTTTATTTGAGGTCTTGGCAAAGCTACTGGAATGTTTGGCTATGTCCTTCTCCAGCTCATTTTACAGATGGGGAAACTGAGAAAAACAAGATTTAGTGACTTGACCAGAACCACCTAGCTAGTGTTGTAAGCAAGATTTGAAGTCATAGTCCAAGCCCAGGACTCTGTGCCACTTAGATGCCCAATTCAATTGTCTGGCTTCATGACCTAATTTGGGATTTTCTTGGTAGAGATACTGAAGTGGTTTGCCATTTCCTTTTCCAGCTCATTTTACAGATGAGGAAACTGAGGCAAGTAGGGTTAAGTGACTCACCCAGGATTAGACTGTTTAATTAGATTGTTTAAGTGTTTGAAGCCAGATTTGAATTCAGGTCTTTCTGACTCTTAAGTCTGGCACTCTATCCACTGGGTTACCTCATTACCCCCAAAGGATTCTCTTTTAAATGTTAGCTCTTATTAATATTAAGATTGTTTCCTCAAGAATTAGATTTCAGACTTTCAGTCACCCACACACCTTTTTTTAAAATCAAGATGAAATGCGGAGGTATTTACAAAAAGACTGACTCAAGAATGACATTAGAGAAGTCTTTTCCTTTATTCAGCAAATACAAGAATGCCTACTCTGTCTAGTGCTTTCATTTTGTTTCACTTAAAGGAAATTACAAGGAATATTGAGAAAGAGAGAGACAGAGAATGAGAGTATGAGTGTGTGTATGTGTATTTGTTTTTGTGTGTGTGTGAGAGAGAGAGAGACAGACAGTTTTTTTTTTTTTTTTAGATATATGACTTATGGAAGAAGAGGGGTATATTCCAATAAATGAAGTTCTTTAATACGTTATGGCATTATTATTATGACTTAACACTTAACCCATGAGGAAATTGCACACTTGATAGAACTCTTGAGTCTAGAATCAAGAAAACTTGATTCCAAATCCAGCCTCAGACACTTACTAGCAAGTCATTTGACCTCCTGTCTCAGTTTCCTTATCTGCAAATTTTAATAATAACATCTACCTCCCAGGATAGTTGTGTGAATCAATTTAGATAATAGATTTAAATACTTAGCACAGTGACTGATACATGGACACTTAATATGTTAGCTTATTACTATTGTTATCATAATCCTCATCATCTTCATCCCTATATTCCAGCTATTATTTGAGTATTGTTAAATATATACCCATTTTCAAGTGAAACATTAAGCTGTGTTTTACATTATTGAAAATAATGCCTGTGTTTTGAGATTTTATAAAAGTAATGTAAAAAATCAATTATGTTTGATCTAAAAGTTATTTTTTTTACTTTTGGATAAAAGATTACATTTTTTTATGTTACTTATATTACTTATGTTACAGTCCACTTAATAATGAAAGTAAAGTAGATGAATTGTCTTGTGTTTTGAATTTTTTGCCCAGACTTACAAAATTCATTGGTAAAGGAAATGACATATTTAAGCTCTGCTCTTACCAATTCAGCAACTCTTTAGGAATTTACTTTTTTAGAGAAGATGTTTACAAACTTGAATAGGGAACAAAAATACATCTTTATTTCTACATAATTGGTTTTCTTTGTAATCCTGTATATTTTAAATTGTATGCATTTAATAAACATTATTCTGAGAGGTCTATAAGTTTCACCACATTATCAAAGGGATCCAGAACAGATAGAGAAAAGTTAGGAACCCCAGTCTTAGTTCTTGAGAGGCACTAATAAATTAAATGACATGTCTGATACCAGAAATAAGTAATGTTAGAGGGAGGATCTGAACCCAGGACTTTCTCTTTTCTGACTCTATGATCATTTTGGCATGTTTTCTTCTCTTATTTATATACATTGATAAATATCCACTTCTTTATATGAAATGCCTCATGTCTGAATTTAGCTTAAAATATGTAGATACACTCTATAGCATTTCTTTTATTTGTTGTGCTTCCCTACTTTAGTTTTTCATGTTTTTGAGAAACTTAGACAATTAAAAAATGTAAAATGTATGTGATCTAGAATTAATTTATGTTAGGCTTTTAAGATTTTAGGACTGACTGGATTATTGGAGTTAATCTAGTTCAGAATAATTTTACAGATGAGGAAATTAAACCTCAACAATGTAGAAATCATTGCTCTAGCAACTCAGGATCATAGGATGCCTTCCTGGTAGGTAGATATGTATGTAGGTAGATAGAGAGATAGAGATTTACACACACACGCACACACACACACACACACACACACACACACACACACACATTCAGTTGCTTGATTTTTCTCTTTTTTTTTTTTTTCTCTATGTTTAATATGTGGTTTTGTTTCTGTTTTTTCAGTTTAAAAGAATGCTCAACCGGGAACTCACCCATCTGTCAGAAATGAGCCGATCTGGAAACCAAGTCTCCGAATATATCTCAAACACATTTTTAGGTAAGACCAATAATGTAACACTATTCAAATATGCCTTCCAGTTTGGACTCAGATCTTTCAGTTGAGGAAAGATTTTCATTTAACTTTTTTTTTTTTTAAACTCTATTACTCTCTTGGTATAAAAGGTCTTACCATTCATTTCCCCTTCCATTATGGATTGTCTTCTCTTGAGTATATGTACTTAATACATAAGAATAACTAGAATTTATTTTGGGCTTCAGGGTTTGCAAAGCATTTTTTAGATATTATCTCATTTTATTTCTTCAAAACATCCCTCTAAGGCTGGTGTGATTATTATTTCCATTTTACAGCAAAGGAAACTGAAGCAGACAGTTAAATGACTTGCTTCTGAGTCACCAGAGTCAAGATTCAAATTCAGATCTTTCTATTTTCGGTTCTAGCACTCTATATACTTCATCACATAGCAATGCTTGGGGGTACAAATGCTTATGAGTGTATTGCTGGATTTTCATATAACTACACATTGCATATGCAACTATAAATTGAGAGATAATGTGGCATCATGTCTAGAGAGCTGACTTCAAAGCCAGGAAAGTCCTATTTTTGATACTGAGCAAGGCACTGCTTAGTGCTCTACAATAGACATCTTTCTCTCTATAATAAAGTTGAGAAAAGACTTGGGTTTGCTCTGATAAGATGGACTTAGTTTCCTTATTTGCAAAGTCTCTGTAACGGTAAAATCACAAATCTTGTCCCAATATATAAATTATATTTGTATATGGATAAATTGGATTGTTTAGAAATGTAAGAAATCAGTTATTCCAATTTTATTTTATATATATTTTATATACAGTATATTTTATATACTTATATTTATATACAGGCTAGGAGGGGTAAAGCATATGGATATGATAAACATAATGTATGTAACATTCAGTGTCATCATGCAAGAGAAAGAGCACTATCAGAGCAAACTTTTCATATTTATCAACTACTGTCTGAGGAAAAAATAATTTGTCATAGATCACCCTTAACCAACTAAAGATATATTTCTTTTTTTTATAACAACAGCTTTTTATTTTTCTAAATCCTTGCAAAGATAACTTTCAATCTTTGCAAAGTCTTGTGTTCCAAATTTTTTTTCCCTCCCTTCCCTCCAGTCCCTGAACAGCAAGTAATCCAATGTACATTAAACATGTGCAATTCTTCTAAACACATTACCATTGTGTCATACTGCACAAGAAAAAATGAGAAAGAAAAAAGCAAATAACAACAAAAGTGAAAATACTATGTTGTGATCCACACTCAGTTCCTATAGTCCTCCCTCTGGGTGCAGAAGGCTCTCTTCAATATAAGTCTATTGGATTTCCCTTGAATTACCTCATTGTTGAAAAGAGCCATGTCCTTCACTGTTGATGATCATCACATAATCTTGGGGTTGCCGTGTACAATGTATGCTTGGTTCTGCTCACTTCACTTAGCATCAGTTCATGTAAGTCTCCTGAGGCCTTTCTAAAATCATCCTGCTGATCATTTGTTATAGAACAATAATATTCCATAACATTCATATACCATAATTTGTTCAGTCATCCCCCAACTGATGGACATCCACTCAGTTTCCAGTTCCTTGCTACTACAAAAAAAGGCTGCTACAAACATTTTTGCACACATAGGTCTTTTTCCCCTAAAGATATATTTCTAAAAATCCTTACCCATTCAGTAAACATCTAGTGAAAGAAAATTCCATCTGTTACAGAAAATATATAATACATTTTTTAAAGGTTCTCATTTTGATGAAATCTAATTGAATAACAAAAATCCACTGATACAGATTGCTGGGGATGAATGGTACTTTGGAATTTTCTATCTGAAAATTTTAAAAAGTTGATAAACTAGGAGGAGTTAACATCTGAAACTTATCATTGCTATGGAAATGCAGCTAAGAATCTCTGACCTTGTATTAGTTAACAGGTTAATTTAGAGAATTCTTTTCTATTAAAAACAATAGCAACAACCACAAAACAAAATGCTATTATCCAGGTCAAAAAAGGAAAATATTGATCAGTAATCTACAGATTGAAATTTAACATTGAAGTCAGCTATAAAAGTGGTACCTTTACTGGATGAGATTTAGTACCTTTGTGAAAGCATAAAATGAGCTAGTCCTTGCATATGTTGCTCCTTCTTTAATGGGAGACTAGGGAATGACCTGCTATGGGAAAATGGTAAAAAGACAAATAGATTTTTATTTTATAGGTTGCATCATCTACTAGAAGGAGTTAGAAGCTTGTCATCCTTTGAAATTTTATTGGACAATATCCCTTTCTATGTTTATTCACGGCTAAAATATTAGATGTTGACCCAGGGAATAACTCATAATTTCAATTGTTTCAGAAAAAATGTTGGCTCCAGGATGGAATATGTCATACTTTGAAAGCCTACCATTGGGATAGAGAAGGCATTTCCTTCATGTGCCTTGTTTTTTCCCTATACACTTCCTTCAGGAAGTTAGACAAATCAGAATTAGAGTCATTCATTTAACAAATTTTTTTTGAATATTTTGACAGGTATTGCAACTTTTCTTTTTTGAGACAATTATGATTAAATGATTTGCTCAGGATCACACAGCTAATAAGTTTCTGAGGTCAAATTTGAACTCATGTCCTTCTGACTCCAAGTTCTATTCACTGTCTCCCTAGCTGCTCTGCCATTGAATTCTGAGCACTTTTTTCTATGTAAATAACAATTGAAAAACTAATAACTTCTGAGATTGCTAAGAGCTAAGGCAATGGTATATGTAAAATGATAATATTCTTCTCTTGCTTTTAAGAGCAGTATACTTATTTAGGACACTATCTTTGAAGGAAGGACTAATATATAATTCCAACAAATGATTCTATTAACAGGATGACTCCCATCCTCCTAATCCAAGAAATCTTTTCTCATTGTTTTTTAAATTAGGAAATACCTTTGAATTCCTGAATAGTGTGGGAAATCTTTGAAGCATGTAGACTTTATGTAGGTTGAATAAATGTGACAAATCTACTTAGAAGTTCCTCCTCTCAGATGGAAGGAGATTTTGAGCATGACTGGATCCATCAACATCAAAATTTACATAACTTAGCCATTATTAAAATGCAATGGGTATGCTCCTTTAAAAATCCAAAAGAAGGCACAAAAGGAGTTCAGAAATACAGTTAAAAATTCAATGATAGTGGCCTTTTTGGAGAGAATTTATGATCACTTCTAGTGAGTACTGGGTATTTTCATTTAGGAGATATGAAGCAGAATTGAATTCATCTAAAATGCAATTTCTATTCCCACAGTGTGACCCTCTCCAGTAAACTGACTTCAAAGCCCACACTCTCCTTTTTTATGTGCAAGAATGTTCTACTGTTTGAAAGCACAAACTGTGAAAGAGCTTTTTTCTTGTAGGAAGGGCATTTTCAAACTACTAATTGAATTTCAAATGGAGTAAGGCTGGAGGAGGGGAGAGAGAAAGCTAAGGGGAATGATAAATGGGAGGGAAGGCTGAACCAGCAGCCCCTGGGTTTAACTCTTATCTACTCTCCCCTGTACATGGCCATACAAATAATGGGAATAATCTGTATGAGCATCCCACACTCTTTATCTACTCTCCCCTGTACATGGCCATACAAATAATGGAAATAATCTGTATGGGCATCCCAAAACACAAAATTCTTTTTCATATGAATCACATGTAGAATACAGTTTAACAACATGTAGAATCAGCTTAGGATTCAATCATCTTAATGTATGATTTATCAGTGTAAATCAAAATTAAAATACAGTTACTTGATAGAGTGATTAGTATTAAAAAAAATAAATGAAAAGGTCTAGTACCAATTATCAAATTTTTGAGTTACAATGAGGTTTGGATAGGTACAGTAATTAGACAACATTATGTCTAATAGTGCTTTATATTGTACTTCATTAATACTAATTTACTCAATTCCCATTTTGTTGTCTTGCTTCTGACACATCTCTTTCTTGAAATAGTAACTTTTTTTTGACAAAATGAGAAAATGTCTGCCTTTGGATTTTTGTACATATCCTTAAAGTTCATCTCAAATATCACCTCTTTCCTGATATAAAGACTTAATGATAATAATAATACAAATTTCTAGCCAATAAGAAATCTTCCATTCACACAGGAGTTAAAAAAACTAATTTTAGGTGCTTAACATATATTTTATAATTTTAAAAACTTTTTATTGAAGTCTTCTTAAAATATCACCATAATTTTCTTAGTATCACTTCTCTTCTGATTCCCTAAGAGCCATTCCATATAACAAATAATCATTTTTAAAGATTAAAAAAGGATAAAGACAAACTTAGGATAACCGATCATTATAGTAAAAAAGTCTGACAATATGTGATATGTAACAACACTTGTGAACCCCACATCTCTACAAAGAAAAGGGGGGTGTCTTCTCATATCTTTCATTTTAAGCCATACTCATAATTTTATAACATTGATTTTGGATTTTGGGGAGGACATGAGGGTGACTTTCCTCTCCATTTATATATGTTGCATTCTCCTTTCTGAGTTATAAACTCCATGAACTCAGGAACCCTGTTTTATCTAAACTTTGTTCAGATAAACTTTTTATCTCTATGTAGAACACAGTATGTGTTATGCTTTTCTCCACAAATCCTTTTCCCAATGGATATATCATTAATATTTATTAAACTGAAGCATGAAAAAAATCATAATTATCTGTACTAACCAAATGGGAAAGATTTTATATTTTAAAAATAAGTTTAGTTTATAAGTTTAAAATCTGGAAAAGACTTGAGAAAAGCATTTCTGAACCCTGTATTACTCGCAACTCTTTGAAAAATATTATTTTGCTATCAAGTATATTCAGGCTTCTATTTCCTGCCCCCCCCTTTTTTAACAGTGAAATAATTATCATGATTCACGAACTTTTAATGAAATCAATTTTTTTTCATGTTGCACACATCTGTGTGTATATATGTAAATATATGTCTGTTTACACATAAACATTTCAACTAAAATTGCTCACTTGACATCTGGTACACTCAAAACTAGTACAAGAAGATGCATTTTATTAGTTACTGTCTACTGCTTTATCTTCTTTTGTATGTTTGGCTACTGAACTTGGATTTAATGACAAATTTGATCAAAGTAATCCCTTAAATAAGAAATTACTTGCTGAGTTTTTGAAAGTGCTTAATGGGACATGCCATGGTCAGCTGGAAATTGTGTGTTAAGATGAGAAAAGGTTTACTAATGAAAATGGAAATTCACTCTCTTGATGTGCCTATTTTGTTTTGAAGACAAGCAACATGAAGTAGAGATTCCTTCTCCCACCCAGAAAGAGAAAGAGAAAAAGAAAAGGCCGATGTCCCAGATCAGTGGAGTCAAGAAATTGATGCACAGTTCCAGTTTAACAAATTCCAGTATTCCACGATTTGGAGTGAAAACTGATCAAGAAGATGGACTTGCCAAGGTAAGATCATGATCTCCCTAAGTTTGCCATGCCTCTTTTAGTAGTTTTCTGTTGCTGCTGGTGGTTTTTAAGCATAAACTCCCATGCAGGCATGAAAGTGATTTGCACATGCAAAATATGTTGGTTTTGTCTTTATTTTTAGCTGATGCCTTTGGCGCATGCTTACATGACTTTAATGGAAAGAAAATCATCGTTTGAGTTTGTAGGGAGAGAATCATAACATTTTGTTTTATCTATGCATAGAAAATATATAATGCACTTTTATGTTATATATATATTATGTAAAATTTAAAATTTATGCCAATTCTTTTTTTTTTTAAAGTACAGTTGCATAGTGGGAAAGAACATTTAATTTGTAGTCAGGAGAGACTTGATATCATTTAATTATGTCAATATGAACAAGTCTCTTAACTTCTCTGAAACTTAATTTCCTCTTCTTTAAAATGAAGATAATATTTGTAATACTCACAGGTGTGAGGATCAAATGATATAGTTTATAAAGTGCTTTACAAGGCTTAAGGTGCTAATGTTTGTTATTCAGCTTTGTCCAAGTCATTGTGACCCCAGTTTGAGATTTTCTTGACAGAGATATTGGGGTGGTTTGCCATTTCCTTCTCCAGCTCATTTTACAAATGAGGAAACTGAGGCAAACAGTGACATGATTTATTCAGGGTCATACAGTTAGTAAATGTCTGAGACTGGATTTGAACTCAGGTTCTCTTGACTCCAGGTCTAATGATCTGTTTTGCCACCTAGCTGTTAGCCATTAATATTATTATTGCAAATAATAATAGTAAATGATAATTCTATTCCATTTTCCATACCTCTGATTACTTACATTTTAGAGGAGGGTTCACTCTCATCCCTTCTTCCTCTCCTCACCCCACTTGCCTCCATGTTCTTACAATCACCTCAGCCTTCACTTTAATTTTCGGGAAAAGCCAGCTCTTTGAAAACTGTTGTGGTATACTGGTGTTTGTTTAAAAGTCTACTCTTCTAACCTTTGTTCTCAAATACTCATATTCCTCTAATCCTAGGAATTAGAAGATGTGAACAAATGGGGTCTTCATGTTTTCAAAATAGCAGAATTTTCTGGGAATCGACCTCTGACAGTTATCATGCACACCATTTTTCAGGTAAGATAGCTGGAGAATTAAAGCAACTCTATTCTCAGGGGTGACTGTTCAGTGCCTAAATTGTGTATCCTCTCTGAGCCATCCATTGATTTTCCATTTGGAGGGTAATCATTTGCTATTCCACTTCTAATAGGAAGTAAACAGAGGAATGGAATAGAGGCAAAACCCAAATTAGCCAATTTTGTTATTTCTGTTCTTTTTGTAAAATACTGGATGTGACAAGATTGAAACTAAAAAAAAAAAATTCAGATAATTTAGATAACTCTTAAATAGGACTTTGAATTGAAAGCTGACTTTAAAATCAAACAGGTTCCATAGAACCCCACTAGATCACCCCAAATTTGACCAATTTCCTTATCTTTGATTTCCTGTTTCCTTTTCTCCAGTCCATATTCTCATTGTGAGAATACCCAGCTTCAAATATTTCGATATTCAAAGTGATTGTAGCAAGAGACAATTATAGAGCTGGGATGAGCCCTGGTACATTCATAAATAATGTCAGAGTCAGGCAGTATGACCCAATTGCTAAAGAAATTGAGATGACCTGCTTTTTTTTTCCCATTAAAATGAAAAGGTGATCTTTTTGGCATTGACAGCAGATTCTCAGAGACCAAAATGCTTTTGAACTGGACCCATGTGGTTGCCAGAAAGGATAATTCAATTATGATTTAATCTTAGTGTGCCCTGGGTTCTTCAGTCACTTCATGGATTCTACTTTCCTGAAGAAACATTAGTTTTGGTCTCCTCAACAAAAATCTAAGTTTGTATCCTAATTTTGCTACTTCCTTCCTCTGAAAGTTTGGAAAAATCATTTTATATTTGCTAAGCTTCAAATTTTAAACAACAAAAAAGCAAAACATTGATGGTTTTTTTTCCTCTCTCTTTAGGAACGAGATTTGTTAAAAACATTTAAAATTCCAGTAGACACTTTAATTACCTACCTGATGACTCTAGAAGACCATTACCATGCTGATGTGGCCTATCATAATAATATACATGCTGCAGATGTAGTTCAATCCACTCATGTGCTGCTATCGACGCCTGCTTTGGAGGTAAAATTTCTTTTTCTACAAATTCAAATTTAATTCTAGATTTCTAGGTCTCTTGTTTATTAATTTTTTTAGATATCATAATCACTTCTCTGCATTCCCTTTCCCTCATCCCCATCTCAGAATTCTCCATTGCAACAATGGAAAACAGTCTATTTATCAACTTTGTCTATCTGAATCTGTCACATTTGGAATGTCTAATATGCTGACCTACAGATTCAGCATTGGTCATTACCCTCTTTCTGAATTAATTGCCTTTACATATATATATTTTTAAAATTAGATTTATCTTAGTCCTTTTGTATATTGATATTATGTCTCTACTTACTTCATGCAAGTATCACTTCATGTAAGTCTTTGATTGGATTTTCTAGAAATACCATATAGAACCAATGCCAATATTTTTGAGACCATTCTATTAAGGTTTACATATGATCTTTAGGAGGTTTTTCATATTTGGAAAATTCATCTTTTAATTTTCTTTTCACTGATGTAATTCAGATTGACATCATTTTCATACATAAAAAGTGAAGATGTGATATCTTCAGCTTGACTTAGAAAAAACTTGTCATTACTTTTTTGTTCAGTAGCAATTGGTTGCTATTTTTTAAGTGAAAAAAAAAAAGTATGCTCCAATCTTACTCAAGTTCAGTAATTTTCTTTCTGAAGGTGGACAGCACTTTCCATCATGATTCCTTTGGCATTATCTTGGATCATATTAACTGAGAATTTCTGAGAATTACTGAGAATTTATGTTTAATTTTTGTATAATATTGCAATTACTATATAAAGTATTCTCCTGATTTTACTTTGCAGCAATATTCATAGTCTTCCCACATTTTTCTGAAACCATCCTGGTCATCACTCATTATTTCTTTAAATACAATAGAATTCTATCATAACAATATACCACAATTTATTCAGCCATTCCCCAATTGAATATTCCCTCAGTTCCCAATTTTTAGACCCTACAAAAAGACTGATGTCTTTTTGTATATTTTGTATATATAATATACAAATATAATATAATATATATATATATAATATACAAATATAATATAATATTTTGTATATATAAGTCTTTTTCACTTTTCTTTAATTTTTTGAGACAGAATGCTAATATCAGTATGGATCATCCATAGTTTGTTAGTCCTTTATACATAATTTCATGAAATTATGTATGAACCAGTTCACAACTTCACCAACAATACATTAATGTCCCTATTTTCATACATTCCCACTAGCATTTGTTATTTTCCTTTTCTGTCATATTAGTCAAATTGATAGATATGAAGTACTTTCTGAAAGTTGTTTTCATTTTACATTTTACTAATCCTGGGGCATAATCCTTAAAAATATTTTATGGGGCAGAGATTCCAAACATGGCTACCATGTGAGCCTCTGTCCACTGGACCCTCTGTCCAGTACCCTCCTTACCTCTACCTTCGCCTATACTTTAACTTTGCTTATCTAATAATAAACCTCTTTTATCAATCTAAAAAAAATATTTTATGGATTGTGAATAAGCAATGAATGGCTTAGTCATTCTATGAAATGCAATGAGAAAAGTAACTTTAGAATATTTTGGAATAAGACATTCTTTAAATAATCAAGCTAAGACAAGAAGTATTAATTAATGCCAAGCATGGTACTAAGTTTTGGGAATACAAAGAAAGTCAAGAAACATTCACTGCTCTCAAGAAGCTCACATTTTAATCAGGGAAACAAGATGTAAATAAGTAAATATAAGATAAAATATATCAAAGGAGAAGTTACAAATAGCTAGCAAGATAGGGAAAGATGTGGGGATGGGATTTTAATCTATAAAGAAAAAAGGGAAATTTTAAGAGAGAAAAGTGAAGAAGTAGAACTTTCAAGGCAAAGGTGTGGATGGGAGATGAGGTATGTTACCTGTGAGGGAAAGTAGACTAATGTTGCTAGATTATAATGTATATGGAAGGGGGAGTAAAACAAAGTAAAAATGTAGTGATGGGGCCAGTTGGTGAAGAGCTTAAAATATGTGAATAAATTGTAAAGCAATTTACTTTTCCAAATGGTTTTTAAAGAGAAGAAAAAGACAATTCCAATTTTTTTGTTAATTTTTGCTTTTAAAGTTGTTTCATTCTGTAGTATTTAGTCTATATAGTCTATAGTGTTTCTCATTAAAGTACTATTACTATCACAACAGAAAATAATACATTGATTTTCTATTATAATTTTTGAATATATATATAGGAGCATTTTAGAAAACATCCTTACAATTTAAACTATTTTTTTGTGAAAACCAAATTGTTGGTAATATTATATTAATTTCATCATCAAGTACCACAAAAAGGAGTTGGATTTTTTTCCCCCAAGAATAAAGTTAAAGATGTAGATATGCATTATTATTGTCACCATCATCAATCAGATTTACCCAGTACTTCTCTCATAAAAACCATATCAATTAAGCAGTGTAAAATTATTGAAAGTTTACAAATGATCATAGACCAAAGAGACCTTTTCTACCTTATTCATATAATAACATTAAAATATTTGAAGTTTCCTTCTTCTTATTGGGAAATCCAGTTTTCAATCCACCAATCAATTGTCAGTCTTGTTACCTAAATCACTAATATTTTATCTATATTTGGGTTTCTAGGCAGTGTTCACAGATTTGGAGATTCTTGCAGCAATTTTTGCCAGTGCAATACATGATGTGGATCACCCTGGGGTTTCAAACCAGTTCCTGATTAATACAAGTATGTATGGTCAATTTTGGTTATTTTCTTTGGGGGTTGAGGAGAGAAGGGAATGTTCTAGTGTAAGCAAGATATGAGGATTTTATTATTAATGGTTAGGTATTTTAGAATAATTATGTAGAAAATGAGAAAGATCAACTACTTTCTATACCCCTGTACATGGTCCTGCTTTTTGAAGCCTGTGACTAATGGTTTAAGCATTTTTCTTTTTATGTAATTTAATTATGTAAATTACTTTCATTCTGTACTATACACACAATGTGAACCAGAGCTAGCAAGAGGTAAATTCTGGCACCCCTTTCTAAATAGCTGTTGTTTTTGTTGTTGTTGTTCTTCTTGTTGTTGTTTTCCCATAGTCGCTTATTCACAAGTGGAAAGCCTGGGAATAGATTCAGTCACAAGAGCTGCTGCTTAAAAATGTGCAGATTTGGAAATTTGGCCCAAATGGAAAATGAAATTAGAGAATTCATATTAATTTTGTCCTTTATTTCATTCTCTCTAGAGTTTTAACTCTTTCTAGCATTCTTCCAATTTGGTACTTTTGTCATGACAAGACAAGAAGACATTTCTCTTTTTTCATATTTTGTTTTATTAACAAATAATTTTCTTATGGATATGCAATCTGTCCTAAATAGCTCATAACCAGTCTCAGAAATCTAGACCTTAGAGTTGGAAGGGATCTTAGACATCATGGGAAGATTAATTTAGGATTGTAAGGAATCTCAAAAATCATTCAGCTCAACCCCCTCACTACATCAAAGGAAATTTTAGCCCAGACATGTCTTGTCCAAGGTCATACAAATCATATGCGACAGAACCAAGATTTAGTCCTGGGTTTTCTGACTCCCAACCCATTTTTTTTTCCTACAGTGCCATACAGGATGTCTATCTACCTCCAGGGTATTTTTACTGCATGGTATGCAGAAATCCCCTCTACAGAGGATGTTCAAATGACAAATGTTATAAAAGGATGTTCAGTCATAGTAGAATTTATATTCCTGTGGTGTTTCAAATTAGTAAACTGAAATGGTGGATTAGTTAATCCTCCAGCTCCTATTATTCCTACTGAGCCAGAGGAAGCTAAAATGTAAAACAATTTTAAATGACCTGGTTCCTATCTGAACTAGAAAGATTTACATAAGTTTTTGGTATCCCATGACTTTCATTTCTATGATTAATCTGTAGTCTTCTCATAACCCACATATACATATTAACAACATTTTCAATGCCCTCCTAGGAATTCACCCTTCCGACCAACCAATCCAGCCAAATTTAAAGATAGAGTTTCAGCTTTAGCCTTGCTTTGCGATGGATTATCGCACACCCGTGGGATTATTTGATCTATTTTTATATCATTTAATAGCCTCAGGGCTACCCTATAGCAAAATGCAATTTAGTGACTCACTCACACAAAGGAGGATTGGGAATGTCACCAAATTTTTGAGATGTGTTGATAGCAAGTGTGTTTCAGCAGCCTGGCAGAGAAATAGACTGAGGTGACTGGAGCACAGAACACCATTTACTATTCAAACTATTTAGGAATGGCAGATGTGAATAATCCTTTTCCTGAGAATTTATAAATAACAATATAGTATTACCATAGGATAGTAGCTCAAAGCAACACAAGAAAAAAATAAGTTTTTTATAAGATACTTTATGGGTCTTATATGCTTTACTTCACATCTGTGATCAGTGGTTTTTGTTTTTTGTTTTTTCCTGAGAATTCATAGCAATTATGGGATTCTATTGACATTTAAATAAGAACTGACTGAAGGTCCACTTTTTGATCAAACTTGAACTGTCACCTCTGTAAAATGAGTTTTGATCTTTAAAAAAAAAAATGAAAGTTAAGAATCAGCAGGAGCAGAGAGCTAGATTTAGAAGGGATCCTTCTAGTCCAACTTTCTCAATTATATAATGAGGAAACTGGGGTACAGGAACCCAAATCACAAAGGGGACTAAGTGGCAGAGAAGTTTTGAACCTGTTTTTTCTGATTTCAAATACATTGTTCTTTGCATTATATCCTGTTTTATATTCAGTATTCAATTTTGCCTTTAGATAACAGTACAAAAATATCACTCTAACATAGGAGAGATCATTTTGTTTATACATAAGCTGAATACTTGAATGAGAAGTAATCTATAATAAGACTGGAAAAAATCATATGGGATAATAGGATACTTGAGTTGTTTGCAAATACTGCAAATTTTGACTACTGATAGAAATGGCATTTTAGAAAAGTGAATCACCAAGAGGGCTTGCTGGCCATATTGAATAACAATGGGTGCCCTATTGGGTTAGTTGTAATTCATGATGTCACAGTCCAAATATCAGAATTATGTGGTTGATTTAAATTTACAGTAAACCCCTTTTATTCATGGGTTTCATGTTCATGGTTTCTCTTTGAACAATGATTATAGTTGCAATGATTATAGATAACAGTGAAATTAAGATAACAATATGATAACAGTGAAAAGAACACTAAACCAAGAGCAGGGAGTACATAATTTTGACAATAACTAGCTAAGTGACTTTTGGAAAGTCATTCAACCTCTCTGTGAGTCAATTTCCTAATAGAATGTAATTTCCTTGAAGGTAGGGACTCTTTGTTTGATTATGTCTCCTCAGCACATAGGAAGAACCACTCAATATGCATAGGTTGAGTATTTCAACATTCTTTATTCATACACTTCATCTTCTGACCCAACTGGGCTATTTGTATTCCCTCATCACTCACTTCCAAATCCCAGCTCCATTTGTCTCTTAGAGCTATTAGTTTGTTTCCCACCTTAGTAAAAGTGCCCTGTTTTCTATAAGAAGCCTTCTCTGGTCACCCTGGTTAGTAGTGCTACCTCACTTTTCAAACTATCTTGTAATTAATTATTTGTTTAAATATTATATCTCTCAGTAGAATATTCGTTTTATTAAGTCTGGGAGTAGGTTTTTTGCCTTTTTATTTCTAGCAGATGGCACAGTATCTTGCATATATTCATCTATGACTAAGTGCCAAAGGATTTCAAAGGAAATATGGAAGCATGTGGCTTCTTTCTTTGATCCAATACAATTCAATCTTTACTTGATGATTCAGGATCATTAGTGTAAGATTTGAGGTCCCTTCTAACTGTGAATTTTTGTGATTCTATAGCCATCTAGTCCAACCCATATCCCTTCTCCTTCCACTCAAAGGCTCTCCTACAACATGCTTAAAACATATTCATCCAGTTTTTCTTGGGGAATTCAATACTTCATGAGTCAGTAAGATCAAACAATGCAATATTTATGATGCATTTAACATTGCACTGTTATATATTAGGTACTCCATTCCCTCATTCCCTTCCTTTTCACTTTTGAGTAGCTCTATTACTATATATTTTTTAACTTGTCTTTTAAAATTCTATCTTTTCTGCTGTTTCAGAGGAAGTAGCTTTTGTGGAAGTAATTTCAATACATATTTCAACTCTCCCCCTCTTCCCCATGATTCTCTGGTATAGTTTAAAGATATTGAGTTCCTTTTCCTTCAGCTAGTTCTCATATGACATGATTTTGAGGTCTTTCACCATTCTAGTTGTTATCCTACAGATCCTCTTTACTATTCATCTATGTTTTCTTATGTAAAAACTTGCCCTACATTCTTTCAATGTGTTAGTCACATGTGCCAGTATAATTTGAACCCTTCAAACTCCAAACTTTATAACAATCATTCAGAAGTGGATGTATTCTGATGGAAGTGGACCTCTTTGATAAAGAGAGCCTTAATTGATCAAAGATGGACAGAAGCAGCTACACCCAGAGAAAGAACACTGGAAATGAATATAAACTGCTTGCATTTATGTTTTTCCTCCCGGGTTATTTATACCTTCTGAATTCAATTCTCCCTGTGCAACAAGAAAACTGTTCAGTTCTGCACACATATATTGTATCTAGGATATACTGCAACCCATTCAACATGTAAAGGACTCTTGCCATCTGGGGGAAGGGGTGGAGGGAGGGAGGGGAAAAATCGGAACAGAAATGAATGCAAGGGATAATGCTGTAAAAAATTACCCTGGCATGCGTTCTATCAATAAAAAATTATTTAAAAAAAAAACAAAACAATCATTCAGAAGTATTGAAACTTTCTCTCTAGCTAATCATTGTCCTCAAAATATGGCGCCTACAACTGGTAGGACTTTAAATATAGATTGACCAGATCATAGTAGAGCACTACTAACTACCCTAGTCCAAGCTGCCTCCTTCATTGCCATATTATAATATGTTGACTCATATTGAGTTGAAGCTATGTCCTCCCTATCTTATATGAATTGATGAGGAAATAAATTTTTAAAAATTAGGCTTTTAATATTTGCCAGACATTTCCCTTATTATACTGATAAAATTGATTTTTAAATAGATTCATTTTATCAGATTTTACCCCATATTCTAGGCTCATAATTTTTTTGGACCCAGACTCCATCATTATTAGCTATTCTTCCCCTCTTATTGTCATCTATTGCTTCTAATTTTACATTCAAGCAGCAATGACTGCTTTTTGGATTCAGCCAACTAGTCATCCAATTCTAAATCCATCTAATTATACCATTGTCTATCCTACATCTCTCTGTCTTATGAGTAGTATGATTGATTTTCTCAAATACTTTATTAAACCAAGGTAAACTATATTTAACAGCATCGAGGGGGAAAACACAGGCAATCTGGGACTATTTATCTTACTATTATAGTAATTTTGTCAAAAACAGAGAGACACATATAGTCATGCTGACATGACTTGAAGCTGAGTTGTTTCTGTGATCAGTACTTGCTTTTCTTAATGTTCATTAAAAATCCCTTTAATAATATGTCTTAAGATTTTTGCCCAGAATCAAACTTATCGTGCATACAATTTTTGAAATTCAGCCTCTCTCCACTTTTCTTACCTCCGTGATTCATCAGATTTTAAAAATCATAGACAGGGCCTTGGCAACCACATCAAGTCTTGGTCACTTGAACTCATATAGGGCCACCACTGTGTACTTACTTTCAACTCCCTGTGAGCCATTTTTGTCTTCTTATTTCCAGTGCAAAGTTTATTCTTCTTGGAAGAAAAAAAAATAGAAGCAAAATAAGAGTCGAATTGCTCTACCTTTTGTCATTTGTGCTCATCATCCCATTGACCTTGAGCAGCAACACTATCCTTTGTCTTTTCCCCAATATAGCTTTTTAAAAAAATACCAACAACTCTTTGGGGCCCTTAGTTTTCCTCATTGTAAGCTTTCACTCATTGTGAACAAGCTTCACTGCCCCAAATGCTCATCTCACAGAACTGTGTCATGAATCATTATGCCGTGGGGATAATGAAGTGATGATCTCAGAGCCCTTTAAGGTGTCCTGTTATTGAACAGTTCTAATTATTATTTATAATGAGCTGAAATCTGCTTTCTCTAATGTTCATCCACTGACCCTATTTCTCCTCTCTAGAGCTAAATAGTAGAAAATGTTTCTCCCTATACAAATAGTCTCAGATTGTCTGTGTATTTTCTTTCAATGCATTCACTTTGTAGACAGAACACACATGAATTAAATACATATCCTTTCTCATGGAGCTTAGAATCTAGGTAAGGAAAATAAGATCATGTACAATAATGGCACTACAAAGCAGTCATCCATAACTCTCATAGCCTTGTTTGTAGCTAAGAGAAGGAGAGAGAATTTTAGCTAGGGGGACTAGGGAAAGACTAATGGGAAGAGATGGCATCTAATTTTGGCCTTGAAGGATTTCAACATCCAGAGAGTGAAGTTAAATAGGTAAGAAAATGTAGATAAAGACATGAAGATGGAAATATGTCAAACACTTATGGGGATACTGAGTTGGCCAAGTTTTTTTGCAGTTTAAAATATATGAAAGGGATACTATTAAGTGGAAAATTAAGTGTGACCCATATGAGATCAATGATCAAATATTTATTAAGTGCTTTGTTTCAGGCACTGGGGGACATAAGAATGAAACAATTTCTCCTAACAAGGAGCTTACATCCTCATTGCCTAGAAGATTTTGGGTGCCAGGCTAAAGAATGATAAACTTAATGCTAACATGTTAAGATATAGGCTGGATTAGAAGGAACGGAGCTTGGAAGGCATAGTATAAAACTATCTAAGTACATTATGACTTAATGAGGGGAATGGCACTGAAAACTTAAGATTTATTAAAATGCATTGGCAATTGGCAAAAATTCACACCAATTTTTATTTATTTATTGCCATTCAAATGTAAGAAATTAATTTGGTCAGCTAGAAGTCTAATGAATGGGCTATGACTATGTTATTGCTTTTATGAAATGCATTATTAAATTTGGTATGTTCTTAAATATTGGAAACAGTTCTGAGAAGAATGTCAATGAGGTTGAATTACAATTCAAATTTTTCTCGGATTTTGTTTCATATTTGAACAAACTGTAGTGATGATATTTTAAGTGGATATTTAACTTCTTATAGTATGTTTCTTCTATTTATCTGTGTTGATTTTCCAAGGTTCCTTTCTTAACCAGATAGATAGGATTGAGATGAAATGAACAACCAAAAGCAGGGGTTAGGATTGTGTAGCAGAAGGGGGAAAAGCTTTAGATTTGGAGGCATAGGACCTGGATTCAAGTAAAATATAATATATCATATATATATATATGTGTGTGTGTGTGTGTGTGTGTGTGTGTGTGTGTGTATTATGTACATATATGTAATATATTATAATAAGGTCAATTATTACTTCTGTGACCTCAGACAAAACCTTTGACCTTTCTGGATTTTAATTTCCTTCATTTGTAAAAGAGGTTTGCTGTACTGGATGATCTTGGTTCTTTTCCAGTTCTCATTCCATAAGAAAAGAAAAATCATAATTAATAGTGATACTAATAATGAACATATGTATAGTGCTAGGTGCTATAGTAGATAGAGCACCAAACCTGGAGTCAAGAACTCTTCTCTTCCCGAATTCAAATCTGGTTTCAAACATTTACTAACTGTATGACCCTAGGCAACAGTTTGCCTCAGTTTCCTCATTTGTAAAATGGGCTGAAAAAGAAATGGCAAACCACTCCAGGTTTTTGTTTTTGTTTTTGTTTTTTGTTTTTTTGCCAAGAAAACCTCAAACGGGTTTATGAAAAGTTAGACATGACTGAAACAATTCACCACCACTAACAAAAATAAGTATGATAATTTTTAAGTTAATGTACTTGTAGTATATAGGGAAAGTTATTTTCCAGCTCAGTTGAGGAAAGAATATAATGGAAAAGTATCAGCACAAAAGAAGAATAGATAGAGAAGTCTTGGTCTCAGAGTCAGGAAGTCCCACCACCTACAAATTCCCTATGCCTTGACTAAGTCATTTAATCTCCAGATGTCCCAGGCAACCATCAAGGATTGTAAATTGTAGAGAAGGTGCTAATATGGATTGTTAGTGGAACTTTTTGACGACCCCCTCCTCCTTCACTGTTCTAAAGAGAAAAGAATGCTGTATTCACTGATAGTCTTTTTTGTTTGTTTTATGCACATCCATCATCTTAGGTCTGGGTCTGAACTAGCTATGGAAGGGTTTCTTTATGCAGGATTTTTTTTTCATGCAGAATATTCACATGTTTAGGAGAGTGATTGCAGCACAAAAAAGAATGAGGTCATAGAAAGAAACTCCCTCTGTGAAGCCCTCTGAATATAGAAGTATAGGGTATAGAAGTGCTTTACCATCCCTGTCATCATCCTTGTAAGAACAAGTACAAAGAGTGGTTGAAGCTTACATTTGAAAAGTGTCTAAAATGATAGAGAAAAAAATCTTAAAGTCAACGTTAACACTTAAATATTCAAAACAACTATTTAAATTCCTTAAATATGTGGTTTACTAGCCCCTGAATTGCATGTCTCCTCCATTGTACATAAACTCATTAAGATTCTCTACCTAGTGATCAGAGACAAAATAACTCATTTTATGTTTTTTTGAAAAAATTAAAAATTACAGCAATAATGTCTTATCACATAGGATTTATGCTACCACAGGTTTTTGTTTGTTTGTTTGTAGAACTGAAAAAAAAGGACCTTAGAGATGATCTAGTCCACTCCCCTATTATAGACAGAAAAGTGCTTTCAAGAGAAAGCAACTAACTTGCTACCAGGCTAATCACCAGGATAGATACTAACATTCAGACCTTCTGAGTCAGTCCAGGAGTCCTTCCACTACTTGGTATTCTCTTCTTTGTTCTGTTATGTCAATAATAGGTGAAGCCAAAACCTGATTTTCAATCTGGAATGCTGAGGAGAGAGGGACAGACCTAATAACCCCAAAGCAGATCAGCATCTGAAAAAAATTAAAAGTATGCATTCTGGAGATAAGCTACATTTATCTTTTTGCTTCCTGGTTTTCTTTCAGATTCTGAACTTGCCTTGATGTACAATGACTCATCAGTCTTGGAGAACCATCATTTAGCTGTGGGCTTCAAGTTGCTGCAGGAGGAAAATTGTGACATTTTCCAGAATTTGACCAAAAAGCAAAGACAATCATTAAGGAAGATGGTCATTGACATTGTAAGTAATGCTTCCATCTCCTAAGGAGACAGAAACAGAATGACAGATTATACTAATGTCTAGGGTCAAACTATTTACAGTTAGGAGACAATGTAGTTCCTGAAATCCTGGGTAGCAATCTTTTCCAAACTTGTGCTTGTCCTTTCTTTCCATTGGAGGCTGCCGGCTGAGGCTGCCTGATAGTTATTTCTTGTGATGAGTTTTCTGTAGTCAGCAGACCTGCCATTTTAAAATAAAAATGGGGGATAATTCATCATTCAGATTTTATTCCCCAAGGACAGCCAAGCAAGCCTAAGAGCAGTATGAGACTATGTCCTCCTCCTACAATTAGACTGTGATCATTTGTATGGAAAATTCATACTTTTAAATTATTAGGCTCCTGAAATGGGAAAAGATTTTACAAGACTATCACTAGTCCAGCCTCTTACCCAATACATGACAAGTTGTTATCCACCTTCTACATAGAATTTTCAAGTTACAGGAGAAGGAGTTTGCAACCTTTATACAGCTAACCTGTTCCATTGTCGGACAGCTATAATTATTATTTATTTTTAATTGTCCATCCATTGACTCCGTGTCTCCTCCCTGGAACTATACAAAATCTAATTAGAAGCCTAATCCCTTTTGTACCATGTCAGATATTTGAAGACTGTTAGCTTTTCACCCTAAGTTTCTTTCACCCTAATTCTTTTGATTTTCCCCCACACATACATTCTTATTATAGGATTTTGGGAGCTCTTAATATTCTGATCCACAGTATATACCTTAATTTTTTTTGAGTGTGCCTAGAATTTAACACTCTTCTCCAGCAGTGCTTTGACCTGTACATATTTCAGTATATGCCCCCTATTTTAGATGCCCCATTACTATTAGTGTGGGCCAAGTTAAATTGGAACGTTTTCTTGACTTCCTTGACACATACTCTTGACTCAGGTTGGTGTGCAAATCTACTAGTACTTCTTCCATGACCCATGTCTTTTTCTACCAACTGCTGCTAAACTAGGTCCAGGCTCTGCTGTGATTTTGTAGTTCACTTTTTGTTTGGGTAGATTTGTTGAGATTTTGTATTTATACTATCACCTTAGTTTTTTTTCCAGTCAGTATTTCTTTGATCAAATGAGATTCTATATGTATGTATAAATACATGTAAACATATATGAAGTGTAAATCAGGGGATAGAGAACTGGGTTAGGAGGCATGAAGACAGGGGTTTAAATGTGGCCTTAAATACTTCCTAACATTCTCATCCTGGACAAGTCACTTAACCTTGTTCAGTTTGACATCTGTAAAATGAGCTGAAGAGGAAAACAGCAAACTACTCCAGTATCTCTGTAAGAAAATTCCAAATGGGGGTCACAAAGAGTCAGGACAAACAACTGAATGAGAAAATCATTATTTTTTCATTATTAAGTCTGTTATCCATTCCATGAGCAACTCACATTTAATTCTTTTCCTGCCTTTGTGTATTGTAAAACTTTCCTTCCCTGGGCAGAGTCAGATTCATTGGAAACTTCACTTAAGTCAGAGGTTTTTTGTTTTTGTTTTCCCTTTATTTTCTTAAATGAGAGAGGGGCAGATGTTAAGAAAAGTCAGTATCCAGACTTTAAAGTCCATTGAAGGTGAGGATGGCCTTCCATGGAATGGCTAGTATATAGTATAGCACATAGTATATATTTCAGCATATGGTATAGTTAGCTCAAGTTGTCAGACCTAGTGTCTCCACAGTTCTATACAGTGAGAATTAAATTGTCTTGGGGCAGTTACATAGCTTTACATTCCATTCACATTTTCCTAATCCAGTGAATGATAGAAATAGCAAAGCAAATGTGAATATTTATCATGTACATTATCATCACTTCTTCCACAGCAGAAGTGCTTAGCATAGCCTTACTGAATGGTTTGCTGCAGCAAAGTGAATCTCCCCTTATGTTGTGACTAATTTCTTCATATAGTGATTGTCTCTGTGATTGTCTTGGTCTCCAGAAAACACATAGAAAAAGAAAACTTGCCTTCAAAAGAGTATAAAGAAATCTTATTGGTTTTGTTGCATATTTTTCAATAGAATATTTTCTTTTTTGTTAAGGTACTTGCAACAGACATGTCTAAACACATGAATCTACTGGCTGACTTGAAAACTATGGTCGAAACTAAGAAAGTTACAAGCTCTGGGGTTCTTCTTCTTGATAATTATTCAGATAGGATTCAGGTAAGATAGCAATTTAATTCTGTTTATCCCTTCTCCTCATCCTCTCCCTATTTTGTGATTCAAAGTAAGATCCATCTCCAGGATCTTATTCCTAAAAATTCCTAAAAATCAGAAGTATCTCTTGGATTTACTGCAGTTTCTTTTTCTAACCATATAAACATCTCTGGCCCATCAACTTTTCTCCCTCAGCATATCTAGGTGCAGCAGAAGTGGGATAACTTGTGTCTATTAATGCAAGTGTGAACACCACACAGACACATCATGGTTTTGCTATTCATAAGAAATCTTACACTACATGTATTTTGAAGTTTCACAGTCATTGAATGTGCCAACGGAGGAAAAGAAAACTTGATTTCCCAGTGTAAGCAGCCAGTGCTGAGCAGAGAATGTGTTTATCTATTTTAGGTCCTACAGAATATGGTGCACTGTGCAGATCTAAGCAATCCAACGAAGCCTCTTCAGCTCTACCGACAATGGACAGACAGGATAATGGAGGAGTTTTTCCGCCAGGGAGACCGGGAACGGGAACGGGGAATGGAAATAAGTCCCATGTGTGACAAGCACAATGCCTCAGTAGAAAAGTCACAGGTAATTATCCATTTGAAACGTATCATTGGAGATGGCACTAGATGAATTTAAATCCTTAACATTGGGTTGCTCTCCTCATTTACAGACCCCAAACATAAACTTTCCTTTGTAAGCAAGGTGATTTTTGCATAATCATTTTTCCTCCTTTTCATTCATGAAGAGAAGAAAAAGGCATTAGTCCTGAATCCCACTTGGTCCAATTGGTGATCTTGTCTCAAGTCTCTCTCCTTTCCAGTCCTCCAAAGTGATTTCCCTAAGCCCAGAGCTGACCATGTTGCCAACACTATCCAATAATTTCCAGTGACTCCCTATCACTTCTAGGAACAAACATAAATACCTCTATTTGGCATTCATATATCTCTTCTCAATCTGGCCCCAAATTACCATGTTTACCTTATTGCTCATTACTGTCACATACTCCATGATGCAACAAAACTGGACTTTTAACAATTTCTCATACATGGTTCTCTTATTTCTGTGCTTTTGTCCCCATGGCTTCCCCCATGCCTGGAATGCACTTCCTCCTCTCGCTGCCTTTTAACATTTTCATTCTCCATCAAGATCATTCAAGTGCCTCTTTCTACATAAAGCTTACTTAAAGCTATCCTATCTCCCCCATGCATAAATATATGCACAAATGTACCTTCCATCTTCTTTGTGTATGTATATGCCTGTTTCCCTCAATAGAATATATTCTTCTTGAAGACAAATTCTATTGCACTTTTTGTCTGGCACACTGTAGGCTCTGAACAAATAATGCTTGTTGATTTCACTAAATGCAGAAGAGAATTATCAGTGCTTAGTTATGCTTCCTGAAGCAATGGAACTGAATTTGCTGCTGGTGGGATAGAATATTTGGCAGTACTTTATCTCTTGTGGAATAGAGAGGACTGTTGGGATGTAGACTGAAGAGACCCATACTAGCCTTTGACTATTTAATAAATATTTGATTATTATAAATATATCTTACATAATAAACTATTAAATGTTTATAAGAGCATTTGACTTGTTTGGATGATGTTTTCTAGTGATAGTTTTAACAGGGTAGCACAGTGCCTGAAATATAGTAGGCACTTAATAAATATTTATTGATGGATAGACTGATTCATCATGTGGCATTAGTACCCCCACTTACCTGTGAAATACTCAAATGGTGTTCCTTGAATGGGGCTATCATATTTGAAGTATAAAGGAATGGAGGTTGGAGGCCATAATCCAAATGTTTTTATTTTTTTTCCTTCTCTTTCCTCTTAACTAATAATTTGTCTCACCTTTTTTTGACACAGGTGGGATTCATAGACTACATTGTTCATCCTCTTTGGGAGACGTGGGCAGACCTCGTACATCCCGATGCCCAGGACATCTTGGACACGTTGGAGGACAATCGTGAATGGTACCAGAGCACAATTCCTCAGAGTCCTTCTCCTGCCCCTGATGACCAGGAGGAAGGCAGGCAAGGACAGACTGAGAAATTTCAGTTTGAACTGACTTTGGAGGAGGATGGCGAGTCAGATACTGAAAAGGACAGTGGCAGTCCGGTGGAGGAAGACACCAGCTGCAGTGACTCCAAAACTCTTTGTACCCAAGACTCAGAGTCCACTGAAATCCCTCTTGATGAGCAGGTGGAGGAGGAGGCAGTGGGGGAAGAGGAGGAGGAGGCAGGTCCGGCAGAATCTTGTGCAATAGAACATGAGCACTCCCCTGATACGTAACAAACAGTGTGAAGACTTTCACTTTCTCTTTTTTTTTAAACGGAAAAAAAAAGTAGAAAATGGTTTCCAAAGTGCATGTCACATGCCACAACCATAGTCACACCTGTCATCTGCCAGGACACGTCTGTCGAACAAAACTGACCCTGATTACTCAGCTTGGCACTCAGGAATATCGTAACCAGGATTTTCACCTCCACGGCTTCAGAACAGGGGGATGTACTCATGAAAGCATTTTCACAAGATCTCAGCTTGGTAGGGCTGACTCAGCAGCCAGGCTGCGCCACCATGTTTTCATGGGAGTATATAGCTTGTCAGCCAAAGGCTGATTTGGTTTGGGGTTCGTTTTGTTTTTGTTTATTTTCTTTTGTTTTATTATTATTATTATTATTATTTGGAAATAAGATGGTATTACATGACATGAAGTTTTGTGAAGTTTTTAGAATACAACCAGAGCAAACTGAGGTTCTAATGGAGGAAACAAGGTGTGATAAGACACAGCACGAGTCTGTTACCAGGAGGAAGATGAGCCGCAGAAATTGCAAAATTTTCTAATTTCAAGTCTTCCTGTTATATATGACTGAACAGTGTGGCTCAAAGGGCTACACTGACCTCTACATTTTGTATGATATGTAAAACAAGATCTTTTGTAGAGCTTACTTTTATTAATATTAAATGTATTGAGGTATCACCTATTTAAAAATAATATGTTCAGAACTTCATCTGCCACTGGCTATTTTTTCCCCTAAAGAGTAACTTGCAAGTTTTCAGTACAGATCTGTGCTACACTGGATAAATAATTCTAATTTAAGTTTTTTTTTTTTGTTTGTTTGTTTTGCACCTTAGAGTTCATAGCAATTAACTGATCTGTAGCAATTCATTGTTTTATATACCAATGACTTCCATAAAAACAAAAATCTTGAGTTGTAGTAGACCTTTTGATAGAATCCAGTTTACTCTGGTTTTCCTTTAATATTTTTCCCCCAAATGATCAGAATTCTATCTTTTTTGAGCATTATCCTTCATAGCATAGAGCAAACAAACCTTGGTTCTATAGCCCATCAGTGAGTGGGCTAATTTTTCCAAAAGTAGAATTCACAGAAGCATTAGTTGGTTGGTTGTGGAGCAAAGTTGGTAGACATAAACCTCCTCAGCTGTGTATTAAACAAGACATAGAACCTTTCCAAAAATGCACAAGAACTATGATTTAAAATGGATGATGCTTCATGCTTATATTCTGTTACAACCAGCTACCTGTCCTGAGAAGGAGGCTTTGCTATAGTCTCAGACTCCTTCAAAACCTCTTAGAACCTTTGTCCAAGTAGAAAAGGTCTGTTTGAGCAGGACATTGTAATCATCAAGCTTTAGAAAGAAGTTTTGTTATATAGAATGGCCCAGTTTTGTATACTGTTTGGAACTCAAAGGGAAATTTCCAGAGAAAGAGACTAGTTATTTAGCCTAGGGAATGAGGCAATCATTTGGAATTTTAGAAGTGTTCATACATTGGCTAGTTGGGTTTCTGTGACTTTTGCTGGAAGATTTAAAGCCACATCAATTTGAATTGAGAGCTAAGAAAAACTTGTAAAAGATATTTACTACCTGCCAGGCGATTTCTTAAGTCCATGCTAAATCTAGAAAAGGGCTTCTATCTGGCAACAAATGCTAAAGGGAGAGGAAATGTACCAATTCTTCATTATGCCAATCCTAAAGGAAGAGAATTGGGGATAATTGGGGTTGAAGGTGGGCTATTTATCAGCAATAACCTTGGATAGGTAGAGAAAGACCCCTTGGGTCTCATAGAGGACATTAAAGTCCTACCTTAGAAAACTGGAAAAGGATAGGTATCTCTGCTTGGTTCAGCCCTTGGAAATTTCATTGAGATTTGAGATACTGATAGGTTGAGGTACAAAGTGATAATTGAATAACCCTGGAATGATTTGACTTTTTTTTAAACTGCAAACTTCCTTTCAAGTTCTGTTTTTAAACAGTATCTAAAAATAGAAGGGAAAGGGGAGAACAAAGGTTCTCAGTGATAGGATTAAAAAATAAAATAAAATAAAATCCAATAGAACAAGGACCACTATGAGAAGTGAATAGATCATAACCTTGGAGAATAATTCCAACCGCTTGTATTCGCTGAGACTGGGGCAGTGTCTCTCTGGCTTCCATCCAGAGAGCCATCCTGATGTTTACATAGCACCTTCTGGTAGAGAGAGTTCCCTGCAGTTGGTCTAATAGCCAATTAAGTGATTATCAACCCCTTTCTCTATGTATCCCTTACCCCACACAATAAGCAAAACAAAGATCTCCAATCTTGCTCTCTTTGAGCAGTGATTCTACCTATAGCATTTTGTTCTTGCTTTCTGTTTGGGCTTCAGAGATTGAAAAAGGTCTTTCCTATTTACTGAAGGAAGGACAGACAGAGCTTCCTCATGATTCTGTCTGTGGTTTCTTCTCTTTCCAGCATGTCCCTTTCATCCCCATAATCCATAGGGCTTTTTCCCCACAGAGTGCCTGTAATTTTAAAGAAGCAATATAAGTACCTAACAGGTACAGACCTGAAACAATTGTATAGCTGCACTAAAGGAAAAAAAGTACTTTTAAAAATGCCCCCATGCTGTGAAAGATAACCACAGATGGACAATCATTCCTTTGAAAGGGCCTAACAGCGTAGAGCTAGGATCTAATGCATCGTACAATCCTCTTTACATCCCCCCTTCTTGCCAAAGTGTGCTCCAGTAGCACATGGCTACTTTAGAAGGAAAAAAAAATAATTCCTTCTATGAGTGGCTTTTTTTTTTAATGCATAAGAAAGGGGAACATTTGGGTACTGTATGGGGAAGAAAAGAATCCAAGTTTGCCTAAAACAAGTACATTTTAGCTTGCAAGTTACTTAACACAGTAATACTGTTTTTATTTTCATTGTTTTCCTGGTGTTATTGTTAAAATTCATGATGAGATAGTATAGTTAGAACAAATGGCAAAGAGAAAAAAAAAACTTGAATGAAATGGATTTTACAGAAAGCTTTATGGTAATTTTTGAATGCATTATTTATTTTTTGTGCCATATTTTTTTTCTCACCAAATGACCTTACCTGTAATACAGTCTTGTTTGTCTGTTTACAACCATGTATTTATTGTAATGTACATACTGTAATGTTGATTGTAAATTATCAGTTCTTATTAAAACATCCCCCATGACTGGGTGGTGTTGGTATATTTGGAAATCTTGGTGAGAGAATGAATGGTGTGTATACATATTTCCTGTACATGTTTTTTCCTCCTGTAACATAGTCTGTGTCACCTTAGAGCTTGTTTATGGAAGATTCAAGGAAAACTATAAAATACATAAAAGAAGTTATATAAATAAATTAAAAAAAAAACACAAAAAAAAAACAGCTGCAGGTCTTTGGTCCCAGGGCTGTGCCTTAACTTTAAACAATATTATCTTCTGTTTTGCTGCATTTGAAAGTAAGGTAACAGTGGGGCTAGGGCTGGGCATTCCAACCAGGTTACTTTTAACTGATTAGATCATGAGCAATAGTCAGTTTTTACAAAAACACAACCAACCTTGAAAAGTTCAACCCCATTTTGAACTATTAGCTTCTATTTGCAATAAACAGCATTGTAGACACAATTCTACTACAATTCATCAGGAACAATTTCAATCAGTCCTTTTAAATCATTCCCTTATTTTAAAACACTACAAGATAAACACACTAGATAGCTAACAATAACAAACTTTCTTGATTTCAAGAGCACATAGGAAAATGAATATGAAGTGAAATGAGAATCACAAATGATATCTATATATAGCTATTTATTTTTTTTATCTTCCAAGAGCTGTTATTCTTTAACCATTGTTTCCTCATATAGTAAAGATTATTATTATCGTTATTTAGAGCCCAGGAATTTTCTCTAGTAAATAGCAGCTAAACCTGCCTTTTATGTATGTGAATCTGTCTGCTCACAGAGGTTACATAGAATAGAAATGCACAAAGTCAAAAGGACTCATCTTTAAAACATGTTTCAATATAGCTGGTATTTAGAAATTTTGGAATTTAAACATTTCTGGTGGCCAACTCCTGAGTGCTGCATGAATTTCCCAGTGTTAGATGTGGGTAGATCTTCTTCCTACCACTGATGCCCAGCCCTTGAAACATGTGACTGTTCAGTGAAAGGAGAGATTCTTTTTCAAGAAAAAAACAGAGCCTCCTTTTTTTGACACAAACTGTAGATTTTAGCAGCCCTGGCCCAAAGGAATTTGACTACTTTTGTTTTAAACAGTATAAAAAGGGACACTATAATTACAAAGAAACAAAACCAACAAAATCCTGGACAGTTTTCATTGTTTTTTAATTTGGTTTTTCCTTTGGGTATTGTCTTCAGAGTGGCAACTTGTATGTGAACATTACAAATGATTCTCCTGTTTCTTAGCCTCTCTTACAGCCCATGGGATAGTACTGTACATCAAATACCTTCATATGAAATTTTTATATGCAATGAAAATAAAAGCATGGGTTGATTCTGCCTAGCTATTTATGACTCTTGTCTTTTGCAAATAAAAGATGATTCTGTTTAAAGCCACTCCATGGATGTTTTAGGGATTTGGGAAATGTAGTAGAAGCAATAATAATCATCATTCGTATGGTACTTTAAAGTTTGCAAAGCACATTACAAAAATTTCACTTCAGAACAACCCTGAGAGGTTGGTGCTATTATTATGCTATTATTTTGTAGATGCTAAGTGACTGACTTAGAAGCCACTTAGTTTCTAAGGCTGGATTTAAACTCATGCTTTCCAAATCCAGACTTAGCATTTTATCCCTATGTGTATAATCTAGGTTGTCCTAGTCCAGTCATATCAAAACTAAATGGCATTGATCATATGACCTATAAAAAAAGATTTCCAAATGAATTTAATTTCATGACAATGCATGGTAGTTTATCCAGGGTACCCTGTTTGAGTAAATATTTAGGTACACTGAGAATAGCCATAATTCATGGCCAGTTTAAAAAGAATTAGACTATAAAAGCTTACACTTTGTCAATCTGGTAACCGAGGAGGCATTTCAGGTGCTTTGGTAGAACTGAGTGAGTTTTGAAAGCTAGACTTATTAATAGCACTCCAAAGCTTTGAACTCTCTCTCTCTAGCACATAATACTGGACTGATTACTGGGTGATCACATAGGACTGTTGTGGAGAAGATTCTATTTAAGCATTGATTGTACTAGTTGGACTCTTGAGTTCCTTTACAACTAGGATTCTTTGTGAAGACCTGTCTAGATTTGGGGGCCACTTAGAATACCATTTATACAAACTGTTAACTTAATATGTTAAGTGCTTAGAATGTGATGTTTGTCATGTGCTTAGCACAGTGCCAGGTACTCCAAAGGAGCTTAATAAGTGCTTTCCCCACTTTACTTCCTATAATGTGCTGGATGCCAGGAATACAAAGGTAAAATTGACACAACCCTTGCCCTCAAAGATCTTACATTCTTTTGGGGAAATGTTTACACACATAGACATGTACAAAAGCTACTTTTCCAAAGTGCTTATTAGCCATTAAAAAGGGTTCAAAAGTCATATGAACTTGTCATCTAAAGGGATGTTGAACTTTGAATTCTTATTGCACAAATACCTTAAAACTGTAGTTGAATGAATTCTGATGTCATGATGTAATGGGAGAAGCTCAGGCTTGGGAGGCAAAAGAAACAGCTCTCTCTATACATTGAAGGGATTGTATTATATGGTTAGTAAAGTCCCTTTCCCTAGTTCTAACATAATTCCATTATGATCATAATGGCCTGGCTCAGTGACTAACATTTTTAGTGACCTTGGAGAAGTTACTTTAACCCTTTTAGTCCAAATAGGCATTGACTAGGCACTTACTATGTGCTAGAAAGTGCTAAGTGCTAAGGATAAAAAAAACAAAATTCAAATTTGTCTTTGCTCTCAAAGAGCTGCCCTCTTTGTAGCTCTAACATTCCATGGTTTGTAATTTCATTTCTGTTTCTTCCCTCCTCCGATCCGTGATGATGGCTATCCCTCCACACCGTAATAGGTAATTTCATGAGTTGGTATATGGAGGGGAAAACAACAAGGACTTTTCTTCTGGTGATAAGTCTCTGAACTTAGCTGGACTGATTTTCAGACAACAGATATATGAAGTGCATCACTGGGTCCATTTTAGAAGCCCTTTTCAGTTTGGCAGGACCTTATGGGACTTGTTTACTTTGGTCAAACTTAACATTTGAGGTTACCCCAGAATTACAATAGGGTATTAGGTTTTGCCTAACATCAGACTTTAATTGATCACCAAATCAATACCTACATGGCTCAGAGAGGATTTCATTATATTAAAGATTTATTTTTATTAAAATATTTATTAAATATTTTATTAAAAGGAACAACAAAATGTGTTTCTTTTTGTGGTGTTCTTCAGTTGTCGTGCTCTGAGGGGTTATTTATCTTTCCTACCCCTAGCTCCAGATCAACTTCAAGGCCTCCATGTATCTGAATTATAATCCTGGGAGGAAAAAGTGTTCTTTTTGTTGACAGAAATTTGTTTGGATTCTAAATAAATGGGAGGTTTTTAAATTTCACATTCATCTATATTTCTATGTATATGTATATCTATATCATGTGTATGTGTATGTATATACAAACACACACAAAACACATAGATATACACACATCTACACATATGCACACACCGCATGTGTATACATATATGTGCATACATTAAGCAATTGTGTTAGATCTACTCAGCTATGACCTTTGCCAGATGCTCATCCATCATCTTCCTCAGCAATAGTGATTTGTGATAATGCTAATTATGGAATGTTTAATGCCTCCCAGCCTGGCTCCATGATTTATTTTGTATGAGTAGTACTTCTCCTGACACAGACTGCAGCCCTCTAAGCTTCAAGAAATAAATGGTCTTCGAGAGTTACTGGACCAGAAGGGTTTATCACTCTGTAGGTTGTCATTGGACCTGTACTCAAAACCTTTGCAGCTTGCGCAAGTATCTTCCCTGCTTGCACTTAGCTGGTGGGCCTTAAGGTCTCAGATTTTCCTGAGACTTCTATATTGAGATGAATCATTAATTTAAGACTTTAGAGGAGGGAAGGCAAAAATAAAGGAAAGCCAGAGATAATCTCTAAATCAATCTATCTTCAAAACGTAATAAGTAGTCAACAATTCTCTTCATAGGAATACCAAAAGCAATCTCTAGTTAGATGCTTTCACCACAATACTCATTAGCTATGGATAAAGAACACCTATGTACATAATATCAATTATACTACCTACAATTTATAGTTTGGTCTTTTCCATTTTTAGTTTAGTTTTGCTTGTTTGCTTGTTTGTTTTGGAGGCAACTGAGGTTAAGTGATTTGCCCAGAGTCAAATAGCTAATAAGACTGTGAAGTTGGAGTTGAAATCAGGTCCTTCTGACTCCAGGGTCAATGCTCTATCCACTAACTGCCCCTAATATGGTCTTTTCTATGGACCCTCATGCCTCACTTACACCTTTAATTCTAAGATTGGTATATATTCACTCCTAATTGCCATATAGAGATACCTCTTATATTCAATGTACCTATTCTTGAAATTAAGCATATTTCATAGCAATACACACATTCTGAGCAATTTAGGGATAGGGATCATACTTGTGGTGTTATTGATGTGGGGAACTCTCCAGTGCTTCCATTAATGTAGTCTGGTACTCTTTTCCACATCTTAAACTTGTCCTAGTTCACAGAGTCAATATAAATGTGTAAAAAAGGGAACTTGGACCCAATTTTTTCTGGTCTGAGGCCCACTTTTTATGTTACAGCAAATAAAACATCAGCTAAAACACTCCATTTTCAGACACACACACGTGTATGTACATATATTGTAGAAACATATGCATGCATAATTGCATGTGTGCACATATATTGTACATATCTATATTATGTATATGTGTATCTACATATATTGTTGCTTTATCATTCAGTCAGATCTGACTCTGTGACCCAATGGACACTGTAGATGAGATATTGGAGTAATTTCCCATTTCTTTCTCTTCATTTTACAGATGAGGAACTGAGGCAAATAGGTAAGTGATTTGCCCAGGATCACACAGTCTCTGAAGCTGAATTTGAATTCAGATCTTCTTGACTGCAGGCCTGATAATCTAGCCATTGTACTACCTAGCTGCAATTTATGTATACATATGTACATATACATAAACATAATATATATTTACAATATATGTTGGTGTATGTATATATGTATATATAGACATATATAGCCTTTTCAATTTGAAAGTGAAGTTATGATTCGATACTTTGTGATTAGTAATAGGAAGTATTTTAATTTCTACTTTATAGATGAAAATTGAGGCTCAAAGAGATTTTGATTTGCCTAAGATAACATAGTATACAAATGAGAAGCTATATCCATGCTTTGTTTTATCCTAAGTGTTAATTCAGGCCTTTTTTATTATCTTATGTCCACCTCTGCATGTTGGAAACTTATCTTTGTTTGTGTTTTTTTTTTTTTTAAGTGTTTGGATATCAGTGAAACACTCACGAAGTCTGTTATTCTTTCCATTTCATCATATGACTAAAATAGTCATTCAACAAGCATTTATTAAACTCTTCTTATACACCAGGTATATTTTTACACCAGGTCCAACCTATTTTATGATCAATTACATTCATTTATTTGTCCTTACCAGTGACAATATACCATAACCTACTTATCTCTACCATATACTTTTCCATTACCCTTTATGTCACCCAGAGTTTTGATTCTCTTGAGATCACAATATTATGTAATTAACCATGACACTTGATTTTAAAAAGTGAGCTTTTGTGGGAGGGAATATCTGAAGATACTCAATACTGAATACTTTTCCAAGTGTAGTTTCTCTTTTTCAGTTTTAGATCCAACTTACTGTCCACCAGAAAGAGCTATCCAAATCAACTGATGAAGGAAGGTGGGAGGGAAGGAAGGAAAGAGAAAAAAAGAAAGAGAAAGAATCCTTGTAACAATTATGCATAGTTAAGCAACATGAACTCCACCATTTGTCATGTCCAAAATATATGCCTCATTCTGCATGTTGAGCCCATCACCATGTTGAAAGGTAAGTAGCATGCTTCATTATTAGTCCTTGGGAATCATATTTGGTCAATGTTTTGATCAATTATTTAAAGCTCTCTAAGATGAAGGGTTTGATTTATATAATAACAAGATCATAAAAACCAAACCCTTCTTTTTACAGGTAAACTGAAGCCAATCTCACCAACCTAATTCTAAATTCAATGCTCTTAGCCCCTATTCCTATACACTATTTGTCAGGATGGAACAGTAGAAGGGACAAGGATATCTGAAAAATACAAAGGTGAATCACAAAAGAGAAAGAAGATGGTGTAAAGAAATAAAAGGAGGAGGGGACTTTGTTCCAGGTAGACATAGCGTGCCTGAAAACAAGTCTCTGCAGGAATCTTGTTAGGGATGCACCTGTGTCTGGGGAGAAGCTGAAGGATTGAAAATGTGAATATAAAGATGGAGGAGTAATTAAAGCCTCTAGTTCTCAAACAGGTTTAAATTTTCAGGATTTTAACTACTTGGACATACTTCTGAACCATCAGGAATCATAAAGTGTCAAAGCTTGAACGAAAGCATCTCTGTTGACTACAGAACAGTGGTGTCTTAGAAACAAAGATTGTTTCTTCTTTTATTTTGCTTTATCAAAAACAACAACATAGTGAGGATCATATGAAACTCCTTCAATCCTGTGAAGCTTTAGATTTCCCCACTGGGGGCCTGCATTAATTAGGAAACTATGCAGTCTCACACCTTGGGGCTTTGAAACACTTTGCTCATTTTTTCTCCACCAAGGAGAGAAAATGCTTTTTGTTGTTATTTTTTATAGAGGGGAGGAGACCTCAAGACATAAAACTCCTCTTTCCACTGCTGCAAAATGTGGCAAAACTGCTGCTGAAGTTTCTCAGGGGACTTTTGGGGAAAATCATGGGTGATTATAAGGATCAGGAAAAGAACAGAAGGACCCCAGGAAATTAGAGAGTTTCCAACATCAATGGGGGCAGAGTAAATATTGGGAATTAGATTAGCTGAAGAGTTGTCTGGACTGAGACACCACAATAAAATAAGATTAAAAGGAAAGACCCCATCCCTGCTCTGTAAAATCATGAGATCTGAAAATAATAAGTAGCATCAGTAAGACAGAAGAATATTTTTCTAATGAGAATGGGAAATGAAGTAGAGGAAGAAAGCTCTATTTATACAGCATGGTTTTATTTTTCCTTTCTTTTCTTTTCAAGTAAAAAGACATGAAGGAGCAACAGAGATAGAGAAGAAAGAAGGCTGGGCAGGAAAAGAGAGCAGGTAGAGAATCTTAGAAAGTAGTTCTATGAGAATCAGAGTCATAACTAGGGTGAGATGACTGGGACTTTGACTTGGGACATTTCAACATCTTTGATATCACTCCCCATATTCTCGTCTTGCAATTCTCCTTCACTCCCACACCACTGCCCCATTATCTCTTACTCATTTAGTCTTGAGATTCTTCTTCTCATCATTATGCACCAATCCCAGGATAGTCCAATGCACCCCAGGTAATTCTTGTGTCCTTAGCTCAAAGGAGGCAATCTCCACCTGGAGTCTGTTTGTTCTTTTCCTGACACTTATAATGACAACTCCTACTTTAATATTAAGAAATATGGGGAAGATTCTGGGATATGGTCCACCCTTCCCCGAATACAGTAGATTTAGAGAGTACTAAACTGAACCAAATGCAATGAAAATAAAGGCTGACTTAACACCAAACAGGTAGGATCCTAACATCCTCTACAGTTGGGGAGCTGTCACCTACTCTAATCCTGCCCCGTTTCTTCCACAATAGTAGTTTCAGGGAAATATAGGATCTTTCCCTTTCATCTGAGGACCCTATTTCTTAAAAAGTTTTTCTCCCATAATCTTTCTCTTCCAACTGCAACATTTGTGTCAGCTCCCAAAATTATCAGTTATGGAGCTAGTGAAAAATGAAGCCACATTATCTCCTCAGTGAATTCCTCGTAATAATGATTGATTAGAAGCTAAAGGCTAGGATAGGTTGGAGAAACTTAGATGATGATGTCAGAGACCAGGGTGGGATAATGAGAGAATTGGAGTAACACGAGTTTCAATAGAAGACAGGTAATAATGTTCATTATTCAGTTTTCCTGTCTTTGAGAGCAGATGTCCATCAAATATAATGTCCATTGACACAGTCACCCTACATATAGACCTAATTGTTTGTTTTCATTTTATTTTCTATATTTGAATGATGGCTCCTTAAAGGCTGGAAATGTATGCTTCTTTGTATCACTCAGGGCTTAGCATAGTGCCTATCACCTGCAAAGCACATTTTTAAAATCCCATCTACTTTGTCTCCCCAGCATTGAGTGTAGTGTCTCTGTTTGGTCAATGTTCATTTATTCTTTTCCAGGGGAGAAAGAAGACTGAGCAGTGACCCTAAAGACAGAGAACTAGATTTTAATTCCAGCTCTTCTCCTTCGTATCTATATGACCCAAGAATTATTACTTTACTTGTATACATCTCAATTTCTATAAAATGAAAAGTGGTATTAGATGATCTTTAAATGCTGGTAATGATTAAACACAAGTTTTCCAAAACAGAACACCACACTTTCAAATATAATCTGTGTTATTAACATTTCCCCCCACACTTTCTTAAACCTAGACAATCAACTAAACAATAAATCAAGGCTAATTTGTAGTGTTTATCTATTTCAAGGGAGTCAGTGATTCTCACTAAATAGAACTTTAAGGAACCAGCACAGGTCCTGAAGTGCCAGTTGGAGCAGGAGGGATGGCAAAAATTCCAGTGGAAACAAGCAGAGTCTGAGGAGGCAACAACAGAATTATTCAACACTTGACTTTTTACTTAATTTAATTAATTACCAAGCATCATGGTGTGCAAAATGCATGGGACAAATAATATGTTTGATATGATTTCTTTGTGATAGCAATGGTCATGTGATTGTACTTCTACTGATACTAGTTTAACTCAGAATGCCTGACTTTTTTTAAATTAATATTTTATTTTATTTTATAATAACTTTATTTTGACAGAATCCATGCCAGGGTAATTTTTTTATAACATTATCCCTTGCACTCGTTTCTGTTCCGATTTTTCCCCTCCCTCCCTCCACCCCCTCCCCTAGATGGCAAGCAGTCCTATATATGTTAGATATGTTGCAGTATATCCTAGATTCAATATATGTTTGCAGAACCGAGCAGTTCTCTTGTTGCACAGGGAGAATTGGATTCAGAAGGTAAAAACAACTCGGAAAGAAAAACAAAAATGCAAATAGTTCACATTTGTTTCCCAGTGTTCTTTCTTTGGGTGTAGCTGCTTCTGTCCATCATTTATCAATTGAAACTGAGTCTTTGTCAAAGAAATCCACTTCCATCAGAATACATCCTCATACAATATCGTTGTCGAAGTGTAAAGTGATCTGGTTCTGCTCATTTCACTTAGCATCAGTTCATGTAAGTTTCTCCAAGCCTCTCTGTATTCATCCTGCTGGTCATTTCTTAAGAATGCCTGACTTTTACCAGAAGAAATAGGATCAACTTGTTTTTTTCCCTCCCTTTACACATGTATTTCATTACTTCTTCTCCTCTCCCCATTTTTAATTCCATAATTATTAAGAACATATATTATTCCAAGTAACATGCAGAAGTTTTAGATCTTAAAGTATACCCTTCAATAACTGCTTGAGTTATTGCACTTGCTGCTGCTGCATGAAAGTATTTCAATGATCATTCAAAGCCATAATGAAATATTCTTGAGCCAAGGTGGTAGAAAAGCCCAGGAAGCCTGCACTTTCCCCAGTTTCTCTCAAAAAACAATCCAACTGAAGCCTCTAAACAGATTTTGGTGTGACAACTCACAAAAGATGGAGTGAAATAATTTCCCAGCTTAAGATTACTTAGAAGGACTTCAGGAAAGCTCTGTCTCCCTTTGTGAAAGGGAAGCTTGGCACAGTTTGAGCAATCTAATAGAAGGCTTTTAACCATATCACAGATCAGCAGAAAAGGGATCTCAGTCCTGGCTCAGTGGGCCAATGGCTCAGTGGGTCATCAGTTAAACTTTCAGACACAAGTTAAAAAAGAAAATTGCAGGATCCCTGGCACAATAGGCCAGACCAATCCAGGAAAGTGGGAAAGTTGGCAGCATCTCTGGCCTCAGTGTGGAAAACCAGTGAGAAACCCCTGTCCCTCTGCAAGAGAAGCTTGGGACAGTGTCCCCTGTGCTCTAAGAGCAGAGTTCAACTTTTAAAAATGAGCAAAAACCCCCAAAAAAGTCTTGTGTCCTGCTTTCTAGAAACCCCAAGTTAGGGTTCTAGTAAACCTAGGGTAGCAAAATGTACCATTGCTTTCTAGAGCCCTCACACTGGGGTGATTAAAATATACCTTCCTGAGGCAGGACTCCTGAGGATGATGGAAAAATGGAGTCTGTTTAATTTCAAGGACTTTCCCCTTTATATAATGTAACAAAAACAACACTGCAAGTGGGACCACATAAACAACTTGCTATTGTATGTAGTTTGCCACCTGGTATCACTCTTCCACCTGGTATAACTCTGCTTCAATCTCAACACAGGTTGTCACCGTCCCCTGACTTCTCTGGAAGGCTGAGAGCCCTTAGGGGAGATGGATCGCTGAACCAGACATTGTAAGCAGGTTCCCTCTGGGCTGAAGGGTCTTATACCTTGCTCAGAGTTTCCCCACTGACTATGACCCTTTACAAAAAAAGAGTCCTGATTATAGAAATATTATGGCCACAAGGAAGATTAGAAAACAAACTCAGAAAAGGATAACAATGGCCATACATTTATCTACATGTAAAGTCTCAAAGGAGAATGCGAATTGGTCTCAATCTTAAAAGCTTCTCTTAGAAGAGCTCAAAAAGGATTTTTAAAATAAAATAAGAGTCATAGAAGAAAATAGAGTTATGCAGAAAGATTATTTAAAAAGTCAACAGCTTAGAAAAGGAAGCACAAAAATTGACTGAAAAAACCAACTCCTTTAAAAATAGAATTGGCCAAATGGGGGGAAAAAGGTAAAAAAAAAATAATGAAAGAAAATAATACATTAAATATTAAAATTGAGCAAGTGGAAGCTAATGACACAACAAGATATCAAGAATCAGTCAAACAAAAATTTTAAAAATGAAAAAATAGAATAAAATCTAAAATACCTTACTGGAAAAACAACTAATCTGGAGAGTAAATCCAGGGAAGATATTGGACTACCTGAATTATTGGACTACCTGAAAGCCATGATCAAAAAAAGAACCTGTATATCATATTTCAAGAAATCATCAAGGAATACTGTTCTGAAGGACCCACACTTAACACCACATACCAAGATAAGATCAAAATGGGTCCATGACCTAGGCATAAAGAACGAGATTATAAATAAATTAGAGGAACATAGGATAGTTTATCTCTCAGACTTGTGGAGGAGAAAGAAATTTGTGACCAAAGATGAACTAGAGACCATTACCGATCACAAAATGGAAAATTTTGATTATATCAAATTAAAAAGCCTTTGTACAAACAGAACGAATGCAAACAAGATTAGTAGGGAAGTAACAAACTGGGAAAACATCTTTACAATTAAAGGTTCTGATAAAGGCCTCATTTCCAAAATATATAGAGAACTGACTCAAATTTATAAGAAATCAAGCCATTCTCCAATTGATAAATGGTCAAAGGATATGAACAGACAATTTTCAGATGAAGAAATTGAAACTATTACCACTCACATGAAAGAGTGTTCCAAATCGCTATTGATCAGAGAAATGCAAATTAAGACAACTCTGAGATATCACTACACACCTGTCAGATTGGCTAAGATGACAGGAAAAAATAATGATGAATGTTGGAGGGGATGTGGGAAAACGGGGACACTGATGCATTGTTGGTGGAGTTGTGAACGAATCCAGCCATTCTGGAGAGCGATCTGGAATTATGCCCAAAAAGTTATCAAACTGTGCATACCCTTTGATCCAGCAGTGTTTCTATTGGGCTTATACCCCAAAGAGATACTAAAAAGGAAATACATACTAAATACATACTAAAAAGAGATACATACAGGAAGGGGACCTGTATGTGCCAAAATGTTTGTAGCAGCCCTGTTTGTAGTGGCTAGAAACTGGAAAATGAATGGATGCCCATCGATTGGAGAATGGCTGGGTAAATTGTGGTATATGAATGTTATGGAATATTATTGCTCTGTAAGGAATGACCAGCAGGATGAATACAGAGAGGCTTGGAGAGACCTACATGGACTGATGCTAAGTGAGATGAGCAGAACCAGGAGATCATTATACACTTTGACAACGATATTGTATGAGGATGTATTCTGATGGAAGTGGATTTCTCTGACAAAGAGACTTAAATGAGTTTCATTGGAGAAATGATGGACAGAAACAGCTACACCCAAAGAAGGAATACTGGAAAATGAATGTGAACTATTTGCATTTTTGATTTTCTTCCGAGTTATTTTTACCTTCTGAATCCAATTCTCCCTGTGCAACAAGAGAACTGTTCGGTTCTGCAAATATGTATTGTATCTAGGATATACTGCAACATGTTTAGCATGTATAGGACTGCTTGCCATCCTGGGGGGGGGGAGGAGGGAGGGAGGGGAAAAAACGAAACATATGTGATTGCAAGGGATAATGTCGTGTAGAAATTATCCTGGCATGGATTCTCTCAATGCGAAGTTATTATTAAATAAAATAAAATTTATATTAAAAAAAAAAAAAGGAATACTGTTCTGATATCCTAGAACCAAAGAGTAAAGTAGTCATTGAAAGAATCCACTGATAAAGGAATATCATAGCTAAACTGCAGAATTATCAGATCACAGAGAAAATTCTGCAAGCAGCTAGAAAGAAAGAATACAGATATTAAGGAGTCATAGGCAGAATTACCTAGGAATTTAAAGCTTTCATATTAAAGGATCAGAGGCCTGGAATATGACATTTGGGAAGGCAAAGAATCTTAGACTTGAACCAAGAATCAACTACTCAACAAAACTGAGCATAATCATTCAGGGTAAAACATGGCATTCAATGAAATAAGGAGTTTTCAATCATTTCTGTTCATTTCCAAACTAAACAGAAAATTTGGTCTTCAAATTCGAGCCTTAAGAATAAAAAGATAAGCAGGAAAGAAAAAAGTGATTTAAAGGTTAAATTGTTCCCATCCTTACACAGGAATAGGATACTTGTAACTCTTGAGAACTATATTTTTCTTAGGGAAGTTAGAAGGGGTATAGACAGAGACTGTGGATATGTTAACTTTGATGTGAAGATAAAGAGATGCAAAAGATGTACTGAAAAAAGAGGAAAGGGGAAGTAAAATGAAATAAATTATATCACATGAAGAGGTACCTATTACATTAGAGGGAAAGAAGGAAGGGGAATAAGCATTGTTTGAACTTCAGTCTCATTAGATTTAGTTCAATAAGGGAATAACATGTACACTTAGCTGAGCATAAAATTTTACCTTATACTAAAGGGAAGTAGGAAGGGAAAGGGAAAAGAAAAGGGAAGAGAGAAAGCTAATATAAGGGAGGGTAGCAGACATAAAAGGGGGAAAGACTAAGAAAATGGGGCCAGGGGCTAATAGATTGAAGGAGGTGGGGTCAGAAGCAAAATATTGGTGGAGAAGAAAAAAAAATAGGACAAAAAAAAAAAACAGGAAAAAATAGGATAGAGGAAAATCCACAGTTAGTAATCCTAAATATGGATGTTAATGGAAGCAATAGCAAAGTGTCTTAAAAGTCAGAACCCTACAATATGTTGTATATGAGCTTTCTGGAGAGTCTTTCAGACCAGCCTTGGTCTCAGTGGAGAAATGCAGGAGAAGAGCCTGCCACCAGGAGCCTGACTGAAGGTAGAAATGAATCTCTCTCCTTGGCTCCCAGAGCTTGAACTCCTGCCTCCAGTTCTCTTGTCTTCTCTGCCTTTGAATCTGAATGAATCTAGCTGAGGCTCCCAGCTTATATGCTCTACACTGAGTATAAACCAATCATTATTTCTCTAGGAAACCATTATTTGTTGTAAGATTAAATCAATCATACTGAACTTAGAGTACTATTAATCACCAGGCTAAACTAGATAACCATTGTATCTTCAATTCCACTTAGTTAATATCTTGTAAGCATCTTTGTTTCAAGTTCAGAGTTTTGGCCCATAACATCTCCTGCTTTCTTTTGTTTTAGAACATAGGGTGGTCATTCTCCTTGATATCTCAAGGAGGTGAGAACCCCAAAAAAGGAGGTGATCACGCCTCCCATGACTCCTCAAAAAAGGGATAAAAACACCATAAAAGGAGGTGATCACACCCTCCCTGATGTCTCAGGAAGGGAGATGAAAACCAAAGGAAAATGGGGAATCAAATCAGATTAGCGGGTATACATAAATCCATCAACATGGGAGGTATTACACATAATTACATAAGCATATAGCAATATAACACAGGCTAGTAGTGATGTAACAAATAATATGAATCAACATGAGGAATTATACATGTCCATAAGTCCTAGAAATAGTCCAAAAGGAGTCTATTGCCCACTAGTTCACATGTGTAAGGGAATCCAATGATTCCTGCAAGTTCTGAAGTCCTGCAATAGTCTCATTATATGTTAGGGAATGCAATGATTCCTGTAGGTTTTCAAGTTCTGAAACAATCTTCTCAACAATTTTTTATCTTAGGAAATCCAATGATTCCTGCTGGTTTTGAAGTTCTGCAATAGTCTTATCAACAATTTTTTATCCCAAGAAATCCAATGATTCTTGCTTGTTCTGAAGTTCTATAACAGTCTCATTATCAGCCATGCTGTTTCAGTGTCAGACGTTTCTTAGGTCTTCTCTTTTGTTTCAAGGTTTTTCACTGTTTTCTGTCTCTCTCCGATGGGCAAGGCAAATACAGCTCGTTGGCACCCATCTGATTCCTTCTCCATCTGTAGAGATACAAGCAAACCCTTTCTTCCAAGCAGTTAACCTATATAGTCCCTTCTATTTACCACTTTCTCTCCACATCACCTGGGAATTACATTGGAGCTGCTCACGCTGGACACTGCCCTTCTGTCATGTTAAAAAACCTATATTCTCCCCAATTGTAATCCCTTTCTTCCATCTGATTGTTTTTTGGCTGCTTGATCATGTAATCCCTTTCTTCTATCAGATTGCTTCTCTGTTGATTGATCATATCAGAGTCCTAAACTTCTAAAGACTCTCTGGATGTAAACTTGGCTGCTATCATGCCCCACCTGGTTTTTATTTGAGATTTCAGAGCTGTGCCCTGCCTTTCATTTCCTGGATCAATCCATATTTTGAGGCCCAGTGGAAACCTTGGTTGCATTTTGGACATAGAGTTTTAGGTCTTATTCTCTTACCCTCTTTTCTTACTCTATCTCTGTGCCTACGTTGGGCTTTCAGATGCCCTATTTTTCCACACTGAAAGTATAGATGAGTTTGTCTGGAAGTCCTTTGCCAAGAGGGACCCTGTCTTCCCATATTTTGCATCATAGCCTGGGTATAAAAAGTATTTTCTTGTAGCTGCATTTTCTCCAGTGGTTCTTGTGACAATTGTCTGCAGACGTCCCACAAAATCAGCAAAAGTTACACTGGGGCCTTGCTCTATTTTTGTGAAGGCTTCCCCTCCATCTTTTCCTGGGAGGGAGCCCTATTCTCTGATTGTAGCATCAGCAATATGTTCATATGCTGCTATAGGGTAATTAATCTGTGCTGAAGTGTCTACATACTGACCTTTACCTTCTAGTTGGACAAAGATGATTTGTATATTAACTTCAGTTTGCTTATTGTGTTGGGCTTGTATCCTCATAGTTCACTACACTTCAAAAGCCACAAGTTTTGTCCAGGTTCTAAACATGTCCTTTCTATAGATTTCCAATCACTAGGGGTTAAGATTTCATAAGCCAAATTCTTTAATACCATCTTAACATAAGACAATGTAGTCCTATAAAGAGTGTAACCCTTTTTCAAATCCTTAATTTTTTCCAGATCATAAGGAGCGTATTTTCTTCTTTGTTGACTTGAAGAGTCGAACTCTTCAATAACAGAGTATACATGTCCTTTTTTAGCCTTAACCAGTGCCTTTTGTAATCTTGTCATAGGCTGCTTCATAGAGTACTATTAATCACCATGCTAAACTAGATAACCATTTTCTCAATTCCACTTAGTACCTTGTAAGCATCCTTGTTTCAAGTTCAGAGTTCTGGTCCATAACATTATCTAAGATGACAGGAAAAGATAACTATAAATGTTGGATGGGATATGAGAAAAATGGTACACTAAAGCATTGTTGGTGGAGTTGTAAACTGATCTAACCATTCTGAAGAGCAATTTGGAAGTATGCCCAAAAGGCTATAAAACTGTGCATACTCTTTGATCTAGCAGTGCTACTACTGGGTCTATATCCCCAAAAGATCAGAAAAGAGGCAAAAAGAGCAACAGGAACAAAAATGTTTGTAGCAGCTCTTTTATGGTGGCAAAGAATTGGAAATTGAGGGGATTCCCATCAATTGGAGAATGACTGGATAAGTTAAGGTATGGCATATAATAATGTAATGGAATATCACTGTTCTATAAGAAATGATGAGCAGGCTGATGTCAGAAAAACCTGGAAAGACTTACATGAACTGATGCTGAATGAAATGACCAGAACCAGTAGAACATTGTATATAATAATAGCAATATTGTATGATAATCAGTTATAATAGACTTAGCTCTTCTCTAAGACAATTCCAGTAGACTTAGAATGGAAAATTCCATCTGCATCCAGAGAGAGAACTATAGTGGATAGAAACATTCACTTTTATTGTTGTATTTTCTTTCTCATGGTTTTTCCCATTCTGATTTTTCTTTCACAAAATGACTAATATGGAAATAAATTTAAAATTATCGTACATGTATAACACATATCAAATTGCTTGTAGTCTTGATAAGGGGAGAAGTAAGGGAGGGAGAAAGAAAAAAAATTGGAACTCAAAATCTTACAGAAATGAATGTTGAAAATTATCTTTATGTGTAATTGAAAAAAAATACTATCAAATGAAAAAGAAAAAAATGATTCTTCTACATTGTGGCATAGGCTTTTTGACATTAAAAGAACAGTGATAAGACCATTAAAAAAATTAGCTGCAAAGACATAGACAAAACAATTTAAAGAACAGGGTATTACTGAAGATTGGGGAAAAGTAAGTCATACTTACTGATGCAATTCATTTTTTCTTTCAAAGAAATATCAAAATGATTGTCAATAGAAGTCTAGGTGAACCTGTAAGATCTAAGCAATTTTGTCAGACTGTAAAATATTCAATCTTCTCCCCAAATGTGAAAGAGGGAAAGTAGCTATTAGTTAGTCTGGATATCTTGTCTCTTTCAAGAAAAAAAATGAGGAATTCTGATAAATATATTGAAATACTAAGAAATTGAATTGTTCTGGAATTGCAAAACCCCTAAATAGAAATGGAATGATAGGATATGATTTTTAATATGTCTTTTTTCTATGACTTTTTTAATAATTCATGAAAGCTTAAGATTTTTTTCTAAAATAAAGAGATAGATAAGACTGTCTTATTTAAACCCCCTTAAAACCTATAATCAAAGCTAGACTTGGAGAAAATATATGATTTAGTAAAGGTAAGTTTAGAATTCAATGTGATAAAAGTATGATTTCATAATGAAGTATCGAAGAATGTGTATTAAAATCTTGTGAACTCAATGACAAATGATATAAAACAAGTAATTGTAACAAAAGAATATTGAAAGTTAAAGTTTTTTTAAAGATATAAACAATAAGATTTTAAATTAGTTGTATAATATGCTGACTATCAAATTTATTTTTTGAAATTTATACCAGCCAATTTGCATATTGCTATATGTGTTGAACAACTCCTAGGACCTGATATTGTTCCCAGTGCTGAGGAATAAAAAAGTTCTATGATAAACAGTTCTTGCTCATAAGAGTGATCAATAACTATATGTTGGACTCATAGTGATTCCACAAAGACTTTATGATTAGTTCCTTATGATTAAATAAGTGTTAAATAATCAGTAGAGAGGCAGACATCAGTCTTATTGGAGCAATGGGTTGTGAGAGTAAATAATGCTAGATAGGTTGAGGCCAAATCACAGTGGACTTTAAAAGTCTGGTAGCAGAGTCTGGACTTATTATGCTCAATAATAAATGTCAGGGGAAGTAATAATCACTTGCATTTCTATGTGGGGAGGGTGAATATAGTATAGTGCAAGGACAGACATTCTTGAACTCTAGAAGACCCGATTATAGAAAACTATTTTAAACCCACTTGGAAAATGTTTGCCCTATGTCTTAAAGGAGGTCGGGGGAGAAAGAATAGACTGAATAACAGGCTAGTGTCATTCCATCAACCTCCTGAAAGAAATATTCAAAAATATGCCTTTCACAACAATGAGTCATGCTCATGTTATAAAAGGTGGCATCTCATGGCCCTGATTTGTAAGCAGGAAGAAAGATCATAGACTTAGAACTTACTATCCAGTCTATCTTATTTTATAGAGGAAGACATTAAAAGACAGAGAGGTTATGTGATTTTTCTGGGGTTAAGGTAGTGCTACAAGTTTTCTATAACAAAACATAGGTTTTCTGGCTCCAAGTGAATGTTCTCCATTAATTAAGTGAATGTTTGAGGTGGTGAAATATCCTAAAATGGCAGTCCTGCAAATCTCATTTCCCTTCTATAACCAATAATACATATTATGCTGGGGATTCCACCAGACTTCTTTTCTGGCTTTTCTCTTCTCTCTCTTTCTATATGTTTCAGTGGCCTGAGAATCAGCCTTATTTAAATCCCATTAAATCTATCAAAGTTAGACTTGAAGAAAATGTGCTATTTGGCAAAACTAAGTTTAATATTTGATTTGAGAGAAGCATGATTACATTGTGACAAATTAAAGAATGTACATTGAAATCTTGTAAATATAGGTATATATGTTTGTACACACACACACACACACACACATGTATATCTGTCTACAAGCATACCAGCTCTCATGGATTAAACCATCATCCTTAAGTAGATGGCTCTCAATTTTTTTTTTTTTAACTGAGGCAATTGGAGTTAAGTGACTTGCCCAGGGTCACACAGCTGGGAAGCATTAAGTGTCTGAATCCATATTTGAACTCAGGTCCTCCTGACTTCAGGACTGAGCCATCTAGCTGCCCCTCTCAATTCTTTATATATCCAGCACCATCCCACTATCACTCCCCTGATCTTAATATCTACATCATTGACACTTATAGATTTCAAATTGGATGCACCAGAAACACCTTATGTTCAACATGTCCAAAACTTTCCCAAAGGCAACATTATCTTCTAGTCTCCCCCATTTGTAATATTGGCGTCACCCTAGACTCTTCCCTTTCTTTCACCCCACATACCTACAATTGCTAAAGCTTATCACTTTTACTTCTATAACATCTTTCATATTCATCTCCTCTCCATTCACACAACTACTTCTTTAATTCTTCAAACTTTACCATAGTGCCTTATTAATGGGGATTTTTAAGAATTTCATACTTTAGTTCTCTTAAATATGAAAAAAAATGTCTTTTTTTAAAGATAAAGTTAAAGGAGCATCAAAATACAGCTAATTGGAAGATTCTCTTTTATACTTTTATTTGTAGAGCCAAAATAGAGTTGGAATCAGGATAACCTGGTTTCATATCCTGTCTCATTCCATACCTATGTGACAGGTCACTTAATGCCTGTAAGTTTTGGTTTTGTTACTTGTAAATTATAGATAACAATAGCACATCTACCACAGAGCTGCTGTAAGAAGTGAATGATATCAAACGAGATGACACACTTCACAAAGACCAATCCCAATCACATTGCTGAGCCCTATTCTGCACTTTCCAACTACAGTGAATGGCTGATACAAATCAAAAGTATTTGGCAGCACACAAACATAAGAAGTTCAGGATCTACTATTAAATTTTTGGTTTTGTTTTTTAATTTTTATTTTGGGGAAAGTGTTGAATAGCCCTAGAAATTCCCAGACAAGGACTTTTGAGCATTTGAAGATCAGTCAGAGAGCAGGCTGGTTCTAATTGATCCTAGAGGGCAGAAGTAGAAGTATTGGGTGAATGTCTCAAAGTAACCTTGGGCAAATGACTCATCCTCTCTGGGGCCCAGTTTCTTCATCTATAAAAAGAAAATTCTGAGCAACATGGTCTCTGAGGTCTACTCCAGCTATAGGCCTTTGATCCTACTGAATCGAAGAGGCAAATTTAGACTTGAAATAAGGAAAAACTTCCTAACAATTGGAAATGTCCAAAAGTTGAATGCGTTGACACTGGAAAACAATGCAAATGTTGGATGATCATTCATCAAGTATGTAGTAGGAAGAGTTCTTATTCAGGTTTGGGCTTGATGGTAAGTAAATTTTTTGTGTCTAAAATTCTGTGAGTTTGTAAATTTTTTTAAGACTGTAAAAAAAATTTACTTTCTTGGAAATACTATGGCAAAACTGTTATATATATATATACATATATATACTTATTTTAAAACAGACATAAGTAATATTTCAAGAGTTGACAGCCAAGCAAACTAGTTTTACATTTACGGTGTCTTAGTAGTACATGAGTTAAGGTTAGTTTATGCCTTTGATGTAACCATATTTTCCAACATGATACTAAATCTCACTTTTAAAGTATACATTATTTCCAAACTCTTCCCTACTAATCAGATTCTCCTGTCCTGACTCTATATGGTATAACAACATAGTTTCAAGGAAAAATCCCTACTTTTGTTACTGATTGAAAACAAGAGATAAAATTTCAAATTCCCATATAAAGGTTTTCATAGGTTTATTTCATGACTTCCAGATCGGGTGAATCATTTTAACCCATATTCTTTGTAACTATTTTAAACAATATATCTATACATAGAACTATTTATATCGCTATGTATAATTAAAGAATCTATTTTAAGCTTCAACTTTTTGCTAACATTATTCATTATGCCATTATTTCCACATGTGCTAACATACTGAAAGGAATACTGTTAGATTTAAAACACAGTCCTGCAGTGCCAAGAAGCTCTCCCAACAACTCCCTTCTCATACCCTGCTGCTTGCCTTTCCCATATCCCCTTAGCCCACACACATCCCCCACACAACCTTCTTTGGATCCCAGTAGAACTCTTTGACCTTTGTGGCAGCTCAGACACTAGTCTTAGAATGGTCTATATGATTATTATTCCTAAAGGATACATATACAAAGGCTTTTGGCACAATTGAGTAGGTCTAAAGACAATTCTTGCACATAGCCCCTTCTCCCTACCCTCTTTCTCCCTCTCTGTCTCTGTTTCTCTGTTTGTTTCTCTCTCTCTTTCTCTTTCTCTCTCTCTCTCTCTCTCTCTTTCTCTCTCTCTCTCTCTCTGTCTCTCTCTCATTTTCTCTGTGTGTCTCTGCCTGTCTCTCTGTCTCTCTGCCTCCCTCTCTTTTTATCTCCCCCTCTCTCTGTGTCTCTATTTTCTCTCTCTGATTCTCTGTTTCTGTCTCATCCTGTCTTTGACTCTATCTTTTTGTCTTTCTATCTGTGTGTCTCTCTCTGTGTCTCTCAGTCTCTCTCTTTGTCTCTGTCTCTTTCTTTCTTTGTCTGTCTGTCTCTGTCGGTTTGTCTGTCTGTCTCTCCTCCCCCCACCAAATGCTGTCCAGCTTTTCCCCCCCAGTCTCTGGCTCTGGCAAAGGATGTCCAGCTAGGTATGCTAATTAGCCTGCCCTCCTGGGTGGTAGCAGAGGAATGATGTGGCTTCATCCTGCTTCCTTAATAAAGAGATGCCTTGTCCATGGATCTCCCCTTCCTGAGCTGGTCTGGAGGCTGGAGGGCAGGGGAGACATGATTCAGAGGAACCGATTATAAAGACTCTGTTGTCACTTGGTAGAATTGGGGCAGGGGGCATTTCTGTGGAAAGTCTCATTCAGAAATGGAGGAGACTGTTTTCTGGGTCAGTTACCCTGGCCATTGTATACCTTTGCAGAAAATGGGGTGAGTGGAATGACAACACCCAACCCCCTGACCAGTTTCCATGGCTCTGAGGGAGCAAGGAAGGGATATTTCCTGGAGAGAGTGGCTGAGGGGAAAAGGGTGGCAATGAGAAATATTCATGCTAAGGAAGAAAACTGAGCCAATAAATTTCTTCATGCAGGCAGTTCCCCCTTCCCCAATCTTTACCCCTTTACATATAGTAGGCATTCAAATATTTGTTGATTTGAATTCAGTTATCCTCAGGTTCCTGCATGAGCAAAGTGACAAGGCAGGAAGTTTTGTGAAAATCTGAGGCCTGATGATTTCTTTCTGATCATCCTTTCTCAAACTTCTTGACACACCCTTTTCTGCCTTGGTACTTCTTAATCCATTTGCTCACAGAATAAACAGAACATTTCTGAGAAGATTAAAGGCATATTTAGATCATGCTTTTCTATTATTTAAATACAGAATACAACACAAACATCCGTATCCTGCCACCTATGGTTGTATCCTAGCATTCAATCTTAGGTCTTTTTGCCATTTTCTTTCTTAGTGATCTCTTTATTTTTGATGCATTTAATTTTCTCTATGCAGAGCTAAGCTATTCCAATCTCCTGAGTTCTAGTCCTACATTATCAACCACATTTTGAATTACCTCAGACATAACAGGTCTAAAACAAAACTTAGCTCCTTTCTCTCACAACTCATCCCTCCCACTCCAAACTTTTCCATTTCTAGCCAACATCCTTGTCTTCATAGACTCCTCCCTCTTCCTTATCCCAGATATCCAGTCATTAGTCCAGATTGATGATCCTTCTTGCACAATATCACTTGCATCCATCTCCTTCTTTTTACCTCACAAGGCCACCACTTAGCTCAGTTCTTCATTGCCTCTTTTTTTACTCTGAACAATTACAATAGTTTCCTAAATAATCTTTCCTCAAGTCTCCCTTCTCTCCTCCAACCTCCACACCGCTGCCAAAGTAATATCCTAAAGTACTGGTCATTCCCTTGTATCAATAAAATCAAGTAACTTCAAATTATCTCTGTAAATTTCAGATTTCTCTATTTGGCATTTACAGCTCTTCATAACCTGACCCCAACGTATTTTTCTAGTGCTGTTTCAGGCATTCTCATGCATTTAGTGGTCCAACCAAGCGAAAAACCTTGCTCTTTTGTACCCATTCAGACATGCAAATTCTGTCTGTGTCTTTTGCACTGGCCATTTCCCCATTCCTGGGATACATTGTCTTCTCACTTCTTATAATCCCTAGTTTCCTTTGAGATTTAACTCTGTCTAATCTATCCAGTTACTTGAGGTGTTCCATCCCCCCTCCTCCAAATAACCTATAATCATATGAACCTATACTGCCTCTCCCTCCTGAAGAGAATGTAAGTGTTTGAAAGCAGAGGCTATCATTTTGTCTGATTTCCTCAGCACTTATCCATTGGTTAGGACACAGTAGATGCTTAATAAGTGGTTTCTGTTTGAACAGGATTTAAGAGATCTTTGAGAGACAATAGGTTGGCAGATCCATGTTAAGATATGGGTGCTTTTGATATTAAGAGAAGTAAGATATGGGGACAGCTAGGTGGTGTCACCAGCCCTGAAGTCAGGAGGACTGAGTTCAAATTTGACCTCAGGCACTTAAGACTTCCTAACTGTGTGACCCTGGACAAGTCACTTAACCCCAATTGCCTCAGGGGGAAAAAAAAAGAATTGAGCTATGTAAAAGGCAAAGAATGGGAAACATGTCTGCATGTATTACCAACAATGACTTGTTCATAAAATAGGGTTTTAAAGATAGTGTTCAGGAAATGTACAATTGGAAATGAAGATGGGCAAGTAGTAGTCACAGCTTTAATGTTGCACTGCAGAGAAGGCTAATCATCCTGCAAGCTTGGCAAGAGTAGTCCATATAGGAGTAAGTATAATGGCCCATATATAGGAAGTCTCTGGACTGGTCCTAACCAGGAAATCATAGTATTTTGAAATTGGGTGCAGAACATCTAGTCTATCACTTTCAGAGATCTTACCTGGCTCTGCCAGGTGAGTTAAGGCGAATCATGGATGAATTTAGGCCCAGAGAAGTTAATTGACATGTCCAAAATCACACAGCTAGGTATGGCAGAGCTGCCTGCAGTGTTTTTGACAAGTGATTCAAAGCTTTATTCTACTATATTCTAGTATTTTGTTTCTTTTCTTTTGGTAATCATTTCCTTTTCCCTCATCCCATAATCATCACAGCCCTTCATTCTTTTCCCTGATTTCCTGGGTTTTTATAATGTATTAGATGAGGTAGGTAGGTGGGACTGTGGAGAGTTCTGGGCCTGAAATCAGGAAGATTCATCTTCCTGAGTTCAAATCTGGCCTGAGACACTGACTAGCTGTGTGATCCTATGCAAGTCATTTAACTCTGTTTCAGTTTCTTTATCCATGAAGTGAGCTTCTCTTAGTATCTCTACTAAGAAAACCCCAAATAGGTCTTACAAAGAGTTGGACATGCCTGACATGACTGAATAACAAAAAATACCCCATTTGGGACTGTTTTTTTCTCAAAACCCAAGATCATAGGATTTAGGGCTGGAAGAGATTTTATAGAATATGTGGTTCAACTCCCTCATTTTACCAAAAAGGAAACCAAAACAAAGAAATTGTCCTGCCTCAATGGTAAATAGCAAAACTGAGATTTGAAACAGACCTCTTGACCCCAAATTTAATCCTTTTATCCACTTCAGAATCCTACATTTTTATAGACTATAAGCTCCTTGAAAGCAGGAACTATTTCCCTTTTTAGAAAATTTCTTTATATCTCTAGTGCAATTCAATGGAAAATAATAGGCATTTTATAAATGTTTATTGATTTAATATTTTGTTATTTTCCATTTAAAATAATAATTAAAAAAAATCACAAGACTACTTCTGGGAACCAAGATGGAGGCACAAACTGTGAATTGCTGTAACTCTCCCATGTTCATCTCTGGGCAACCATAAAATAGCATCCCAACATGGATCCTGTAACAATATAACCAGTAAGGAGAGGGAATAAAGCAATCTTTTAGCTCAGGAAATCTGAAAGATCAGTAGGAGAGGCCCTGCTCACTCAGAACAGGAAGCTTTCTAGGAAGAGGCAGCAAGCACCACCTTAGCAAATCAACAGAAGAATCTGAGCCCTAGTGTAGTAGAACAGGTGAACATCAATACCAGGATCCCCTCTGTGTGCATTAGCATAGTCGGGGAGCCAGTTCAAGCTCCTTGAACAGATATGTATTTTAGTATAGCCCTGACAAACAGGCATCCTTGAGAGGCCAGACCTCCATGTGCTTCAGTGTAACCATGGAAATGCAGAAACATCCTACTGGGCCCCAGCACATATCAGACACCACCACTAGGACCCCAGTTCATCACCATATAAGCTGCCAGATCTCTACAGCATACAGCAGCTAACTGTTCCTCACCATACCCCCTCAATACAGCACCAGACATGAAGGTATCCTCAGGGAAACATCACTGTTGCCTAGGCAAACAGCCAGGGTCTGCAGTCAATGGCACAAGAAGTCTGAGAACAGTTCTTCTATCCTTTGAACAGAGTTCAAATTTAAAAGAAAGGAAAAATTACTCCTCCCTTTAAAAAAAAAAAAAGAATCTGACTAAACAAACAAGGAATCAACAATGTCAAAATGCCTGTGGGCAAAACTCCAAAGAAAAATAAAAAAGTGGTCTTAAGCCCAGAAAGAAGTCATGGAAGAGCTCAAAAAGGAGTTTAAAAATCATCTAAGAGAGGTAGAAGAAGAAATGGGGGAGAAATGTAAATGATGGAAGAGGATTGTGAAAAAAAGAGTCTGAGCAATTTCTCAGAACACTGCTTAAAAAGCAGAATTAGCCAAAAGGAAAAGAAAAAGCAAAAATCCATTGGGGGGAAAAAAAAAACTTTAAAAAGTAAATTGGCCAAATATAAAAAGAAAGATAAGAAGCTAATAATTAAGGAAAACAATACCTTAAATAATTACAAAACATCAAGAATCAATAAAATTCAAAAGAAGAAAACATAAAATAATGCATGGGAAAAAATGACCTGTAAAATAGATCCAAGAATGAAAATATCTAAAACCCATAATCAAAAAAGAGAATTGGAACTGCACTTTTCAAGAAATCATCAAAGAAAATTGCTCTGATGTCCTAGAATCAAAAGGCAAAATAGGTAATGAAAGAATACATTGATCATCTTAGAAAAAAGATCCCAAAATTAAAACTGTAGAGAACATTATAGCCAAATTTCAGAATTATCAAGTCAAGCTAAAAAAAATATTACAAGTAATCAGAAAGAAAAACTGAAATATTAGGGAGTCATAATCAGTAACACATGGGACTTAGCAGCTGCAACATTAAAGGATTGAAGATCATGGAACATGATATTCCAGAAGGCAAAGAAATTAGGACTAAAACCAAGAATCACCAGGCAAAATCAAGCATAATACACCAAGGGGAGAGATGGTCAATTAATGAAATAGAAGGATTTTAAGCTTTCATAAAGAGAAGTTCAGAAATAAACTAAAATTTTGACCTCCAACAGGAAGACCTAAGAAAAGCAGAAACAGGTTTTAAAAAAAGGGAAAGAAAAGGGAATTAACAGAGCTAAACTGTTTATATCCCTACAGAGAAATATGAAATTGTAATTCATAAAAATTGCATCACTACTATTATAGCTAGACAAAATATAGAAGGTACAGTGTAAGGGAATTGGAGGGAATGAAAAAATTAAGGAATGAGAAAAAGGAATACACTGCTTTCAGAAGGAAGGTAGAAATAGAATGGTATAAATTACTTGAAACAGAAATAGGAAGAAAGATTAAAATATTTTAAAATTGCCAATTACCAAATTTGTCAAAAATTTATCAAAATAGAAATTTACCATTCATTTTGGTAATGACAACCCACTTTGTAGACAAAAAGTCTAGTTTACATATGGCCTAACAAACATCAATATCAATAAGTTTTCAATTGGTTAATACAATAGATTCACAGAATAAATTGATATCATCAAGGAGGAATCTTAAGAGTTCATCTGACCCATTCTTTTTACTTTAAAGATGACATGACCGAAGGCCAGAGAGGTTAAGTGATTTGCTGCATCTCACAAAAGTAACAGGTCTCAATTTTAGATCTGAATCCAAATCCAGTGTTCCTTCAGGTAAGAATACTGCCTCTGATTGCTATTACTTTTCTATCTCCTAAGCCTTCTAAGTTAGTATCAGTATCCAATCCAAAGAGCCCTTTTGAATAGGCATAGGCCAATTCTGGTGCATATATAAGGCACCTTGTTGGGATGAGAAATGAGAACAGGCCTTTAAAGGATTCCAATTTCTCATCTAAAAGATTTCCAAATCTTTCCAGAGAGTCCATTCCAGATTGCATCTCTCCACATTTTTTTTGGCTGTTATCAACCACATTGTGAATTAAATCAATTAAAGGTTTAACAACAATGGCAAAGCAACAAAAATATGATCACTATGTGATGCTTCTCCTTGGGAAATTTAGACATAATTTTCAATCAATTAACAAATATTTATGTAGCACGTATCACATGTGCTAAGTGCTAAAGATACAAAAACACTGAATAAGACAATCTATAACATCTTAATGGAGGAAGCAAGATTGTACATCTATAAGTTTATATAGCATAAATATAAAGTGAATATAGATATAAAATATATGCAAAGAAGTTAAATATAAGATGGTTTGAGAGAGAAGGCACTAGCAGTTGAAATGATTGTGAAAGGTTTTATGTAGAAAAATGTAGGGGGATTGAGCTGTGCCTAAAAGGAAAAAGGAGACCATCTGAGAGGAAGGAGAGAAGAAAGTACATTATGTGGGATGGTCAATTAAAAATGGAAATTTAGTGTCCTGTATGAGGAAGAGAGAATCAGTGTGACCAGATTGCAAAGTGTGAGATAAAGAGTTAGGTTTAATGAGGCCAAAAAGATAGATTGGGAGGTTGTAAAGGATTTGAAGATCTTAACAGAAGAATTTATAGTTTATCTTAGAAACAAGAGGGAATTTCTAGACTGAATAGATAGCACATGGTCAGATTTGCAACAAACTTTATGTGCAGGGTATTTGCACTAGGAATTTGGGGAAATATATAGTTTATACAAGGTGTAGTACCTTATGGAGCTTGCAGTATGGTAAGAGTATGATAAACACATACACAAATTAATAAAGTATCAATAAATTAATAAGTATGTCCAAAAATATTACCTGAGATTTGGAGAGAAAAAACATAAAGTTGTTTCACATAGAATATAGAATCTATGTTTGATTTTAAAAGTGGAGTAGAACTCCAAGTGGCTAGTGATGATGATAATACTGGACTTTAAGGATTCTGAAACACTATATCATTTGATCCTCACAATAACTCTGTGAGGGAGGTGCTATTGTTATCCTATTTATAGATGATAAAAAGGCTGAAAGAGGTTAAGTAACTAATGTCTGAATTAGTATTTGAACTTGAAGTATTCCTGACAACAGGGAAACTAGGTTGTGCAGTAGATAGTGATGGTCCTAGAGTCATCTTCAACTCATCTTCCTGAGTTCAAATCCGAATTCAGACACTTACTAGCTGTGTTACTCTGGGTATGTTACCTTACCTGTTTGTCTCAGTTTCCTTATTTAAAGAAATGGCAAATTATTCCAATATTTTTGCTAAGAAAACCCTAAATGAAATTACAAAAAGTTGGACATATCTGAAAAATGCCTGAATAAACAATTCCTGACGAGTCTAGTGCTCTATCCACTATACACTTAGCTGCATTTTCTGTGAAAAGCAGGAGGGAGGAGGATATTTGAGACATAGGAAACAATATAGACAAGACTTAAGTGGAAAAGGATCAACTGTATGATTGGGAGGGTAAGAATTGACTCGAGACTAGTATAGTTTGACAGGAATGAAGTAGACTAGGTAAATGAAAGAAATATGGAGTAAGAAAAGATCAGGTGGTGCCCAATTATGGAGAGTAGGAAAAAAGTTTGAACAAGTCACTAACTGATGAGGAACTTCTAAAAACTATAAAGAAATGGCATGTCTGGTTCTCTGAATAAGGGATTTTAAGTCTGAATGAAATATAAAGATTGAATTAGAAGGAAGGTATCTTGTTTTTGAAAAATCTGATAAGGTTCTATTGTGTAGTCCACTTGGGAGATAATGGAGGTGTATATGAAAGCTTTGGCCATGAGAATAGCAAGGAGGACACATCCTTTATTCATTGATCTATTGATTACATTGTGTCTCAAATGACAGCTGAAGAAATTGCTTGTTTTTCCTTTTTTCCATTCTTTTAATTTTCCCCTTTCAATTTTTTCTCATTTCATAATTTCCACTGATGGTTTTCTTTCTGGTCATAGTATAAAGTATTTAGTTAGATAGAATAAATGAGAGGGGAAAGCTACCTAATTATAGACTAGATAGTTAAAAGTCAGTGACTTTTAGATTTGGCATGCTCTAATGCTTATTTATGGGGTTCTCTGGGATAGCAAAAGTTTGTGTAGGTGTATTTCATTTGTATACCCTTCAAGATCCTAGTTTGATGCCCTCCCCATTGCCTCATTCACAATAACTCTTGGCTTTTCAATTAGCATTTTCATTTGATTCTACAAGAAGGAATTCCCACACATGTTTGTGAATGTATGGAAAGCCCCTATCATTTCCTTTTTCTTCCCTCCCCTGCAGATAGCTTACACAATTTATTACTTTACTTAGACCAAATCCAAAAAATAAGACAGAAAACACACCCGCAGGCTATGCTATTACTTGAGCAGACTTTATTTCTTTGTCCTTAGTCATACTTAATTGTTCTTTTCAGGATAAACCCTTTATTAAGAGACCTATGAAGAAATAGAATGTGGGAGTAAACTTACCATAGCTTCAATAGCATCTCTATACCTTCCTACATTCTGACATGTCCTCAGCTGCAAAATTATAGAACATCTCTTTGCCAAATCTTGTTGTTTTCACCTTTACAACATATCTCATTGCACCCTCTTTTCTTCACTCATATAATCACAATTCTAGTCCAGGCTCTCATTAACTCTTGTATACACAGTTGCAATAGCATTATAAGTAGTTCCTTGCCTCAAGTTTCTTTCCATTCCAATCCATTTTCCACTTAACTGCCAAGATGATTTTTAAAAAGCATCCTATCTCTGTCTGTCTATTTATCTACTGTCTGACCATATCACACTCTCCCTCTTGCTGAGCAATTATGGTTATCCCTTCCACATCAAGGAGCTGGGGCCTGTGATGGTCTCCCCTTCATAACAGAGAAGCCTGAATTCTCTTCTTGTCTTTTATGAGATGTTTACAGTACCTTAATGTAAAATTTGGATTGACATTCTAAACTTTTTCTATGTCATTTGCTGGACTTCTCATGTTTTCAAGCTTCTGCAAAACTCTTCCCAAATTCACATTTAATATCTTGTACTGACCCACAATATATTGAAACCATGATGGAGAAAGTTGTCATGTGGAAGGGATAATTGTATATCATTGTTGCTCAGTTGTGTGTGATTCTTTGCAACTCCATGGAGCTTTCTTGGCAAAGATACTGGATTAGTTTTCCATTTTCTCCTCCAACTCATATACAGATAAGAAATTAAAAACAGGGTCATATAGTTGGTAAGTGTTTGGGGCCAGATCTGAATTCAGGAACATGAATCTTCTTGACTGCAGGCCTCCTGCCTCTATATCCTAATTATGGTTTTCTCTACCCCCCTCCTTCTTCACCTTTTCTCTCCTCTTTCTTCCTCTCTTCCTTACTGTGTCTGTCTGTTTCTTTCTTTTCCCTCCTCCTTCTTTCTTTTTTCCTGTCTCTGTCTCTCTGTCTCTGTCTACTGAAACCTTGGAGAGAACACTTATGATATAATGATGAGTTCAGAATCCAGACTATAATGGACTAAGAAGAGAATGAAAGGAGAGAAAGTGAAAGCACCTATTATAGATGACCTTTTCAAGGAGTATAGTTATAAAAGGCAGAAGTGATATAAGATAATAATTAATGGGAATAAAAGAATCAAGAAAAAAGGTTTTCTTATTAAAAAATACAAAAGAGGTTGTTTTTTATTTTTTTTAGGATGGAGTGGGGACATGGACATTTTTGTAGGGAGTATGGAATGATCCAGTAGACAGGGATAGAATGGAGATGATAGAGAAGGCAATCTGTTGGGGGAGATGCAATAGAATGGGGCAGCTTAAGGAAGTAGATGGATTGGCTTTGATAAGGAATAAGGTCACTTATTCACGTGAGACAGATGAAGGAGAAAACAATGGTAAAAAGCATCTGATTAATATGAGATGAGGAAGAATGAAAATTTTTTTTCCTGTAAAATATGAGGTAAAGTTTTCAGTAGAAAGTATGAGGGGAAGCAGAATCATGTTCATCTTGAGGATGAATGACAAGTTTTAGAAGAACCATTGTGAAGAGTGAGATAATGAGTTGATAAGAAAGTTAGAATAGGATTGTCTAGCAGCAGTTAGGTTCAGTTAAGGTTACAAAACATACATTTGTGGTGGAAGTAATCAGAATGGTTGCATAATTTTCTCCACATTTGTTCAGCAGGACGTAAGGAGGAGCAAAAGCATAAAATGATGGGGAGTAATCCAGGGTTGAGGGATGGGAGATATAATCAGTAAAATGTTAGGAGGGTTAAAGATTCAGGAAAGAAAGATAAAGCTGAGTTTAATTGGTACACTGAGGGCCAAGGAGGGGAAGAGGAGAGTGACTGATTTAGGGTAAATAGTCTTGAAGAGAAATAAGGATTTCAAGGCATTGTTGGTCATGGTACAGAAAAAGAGTAGGATTTTGTAAAGTAAAGTAATGGGAAAGGTAAAAAGTTAAAGATACTTTAAAATTTGTCGATTTTGGAGGTTCAATGTACTCCAAGTTAAAGGAAATGTCTTAAAGGCATTTCTTCCTTAAAGGAAATAACATGGGAAATATTAGGAGAAGATGAAAAGTGATGAGAATTTAAATAATGGCTATTTTGACTAGATGTCAAAGATCAACAAATAGGATCTGTAATGGTCTATTAGGAGAGATAGTATAGAATAAATCTTTTTCCACATCGTTTTGGGATTTAGATGAGAATTTCAATACTATTTCAATACTTTAGCCAAGAGTATATGGAGAAAACTTAGCATGGTATAATAGGATAGATTGATGACATAAGTTCAAGTCCTGTTAAAATATTGAGTGTGTGACTCTACAAGTCCCTTAAATTTTTGAAGCTTCAACTGTCTTGTTTGTAAAAAGAGGCTAATGATTCTTATACTACTTACATCACGTGATTTTTTTTTTTTGGGGATGAATGCTTTTTGTAAGTTGCAAAGTACTTCCTAAATGAGAGCTATTATTGTGTTCTATACTAATATTCTATTCTAATGTCATACTATGATATGAAGGTGATCACAGGGTTAAAGGATGTGTCAAAGGCATACAAGCACTAGGAGGGCCTATGAAACTGGAAAGGTTTTGACAAAAGAGTACATGAAGGATTGCATATTATCTGAGGATCAGCCTAAGTTCTGAGAGGCTCACGACTAAGTAGTTTCCAGAGTAATTTTTTTAAATATATAAAGCTTTTTATTTTTAAAACATATGCATGGTTTTTAACATTCACTCTTGCAAAACCTTGTGTTCTAAATATTTTTTCTTTCTCCTTTCCCCCTACTCCTTCCCCTAGATGGCAAATAATTCAATATATATTAAACATGTATGATTTTTCACATGTATTTCCATGATTATCATGCTGCACAAGAAAAATCAGATCAAAAAGGGGAAGAATGAGAAAGAAAATAAAATGCACGCAAATGACAATAAAAAAATGAAAATACAATGTTATCCTCCACACTCAGTGTGCCCACAGTCCTCTCTCTGGATGCAGGTGTCTCCCTTCATCACAAGACCATTGGAACTGGTCTGAAATCACTTCACTGTTGTCTTGGTTCTACTTACTTCACTTTGCATCAATTCATGTGAATCTCTCCAGGCTCTCTGAAATCATTCTGTGGATCATTTCTTATAGAAGAATAATGTGATATGTATTTTTAAACTGTAGTTGTTTTCCTCTAAGTCATAGAGAGTTTGGAATCTTCATCAATGGATGATTTTTATCACTGATGAAATCATAATCCTAGAAATGTTCACTGAATATCATTGTTTACCATGATCCCCGAACACACAGGTAATCACACACACACACACACACACACACACACACACACACACACATCCCTCTACACACAAATCTGAAAATTTTTCCAAATTTGAAAAACTGAAACATTGTCAGCATTGAGTGAAATCTATTAGCATGTCGAATAGACAGTATATTAAGATATGGGAACCCAAATGAGATAAGAACACTTTAAATTGGTGGAGTTATTAGTATAGATTCACACAATAGGAAACATCCAAATGTTAAATTACTCAGAAATCTCTCAAATGTTAAAGTGAGCACTAGTCAATGGGACAAAGCCTTGAATTGGAAGAAAACCCAACTAACTATTCAAGAGAACACTCGTGCTATTTTTCTGGGGACATAAAGAAAGAGTGTAACAGTGAATCCTAGGTTCATTTGGAATCGTGATTTACATTCAAGGAGAGCCAAGATATGGTTTATTCTAGTTCAAGGAACAAATGAATCACCACAGATCTCAGATTTCAAACACACGGATAGAGAAACCAGTGATTTTCAGCAAAGGATTTTCAGTGTATACTTACGTATCAAACTGAAAGAAAGCTAATAATAGTCAGGAGGCAACTCAACCAGCTGGGATTTTCATGGGATAATTATACACTTTAAGGATTAAAGGTATCATCTTGGGACTGATTGTCTTTCGATTATCACTATAGCTGTGTTCCTGTGCTAAGAGAAATGATAATATGTGAGATAAATATGGAAGAATAGTGGATATAACCTTGTGCATGGTTATTTAAATACTACCTTATCAGACATAGTATATTTATTAAGGCCAAGATAACAGAATCTCAAAGGTCTTCAAGCAGAAAGCAATCCAGATTTATCTCATAGGAATGAGAGCCTAAATCAGAAGATAAAATCAAGAAGACTTAAAAACAGCCAAGAGGCGCCCAAAACTGAGGATAAACTTACCAAGTTGAGAGCCAAGTGACAGATGCTTTCTTAAAGAGAAAATGCTGTCAGATCCCCACACTGGCACACAGTGCCAGTGAAAACCTGAAATTGTAGCTGCAATTTTGAGGTTCAGAAGTTTATTCTCTCACCCTATCAGAGATTTTAAAATGATATTACTGAATGGAAGGCATAACTGAGAAGATAAAATCTTGACTGATTCATCCTTCTCTTTCCACTTTTTTTGTTCTCACTTCCCCTCTTCCCCATCTCCAAAAAATAAAACAAGACAATTTAAACACATCCAATCACCCCAAAGTAAAATTTATAAAGGCCTTTGAAAAAGCAGATTGCCAAAAATCTAGCTGTGGATAGACTAGTCCTGCCATAGGATTCCAACTTACTCTAAAAATTGGGGCTAAGAGGTAGTCTCCATCTTGGTTCCTAAGGCAAAGTTATTACTTCAGAGGGAAAAGCCTTTCCTGGAGTCTATTATACAGAACACATACCCCCATTCAGTCCCAGCCACCAGATGGGGGTGGGAAGGGCTACTGGCTAAGACTACTCTCGTTTCTTCTGGCCAACTGGCAAATAAGTCTGCAGCCCTCTAGACAAAGGCTCAGCCTGCAGGAGAGCACGAGCAATGATAGCTACAGCTGTGTTGGGAAATGATTGCCAATCTGTCAGGCTCATGGGGAAAATCAAACGTTTTCCACATTTATCTTTCCCAGGGTAATAAAGCAAGAAATTCCAGAGCCTAGCATAATGGAGTGCTGAACTGGTTACCCAAAGGGCTGAGATTGGGAAAAGAGGGAAGATAACCCAGGGAAGTTGGCCTGGGAATATACTGAAGAGTAAAACAGTTGGAGGTGAAGATGAAAAATGGGTTCTACCTCCATAGTGTTTTACAGAAGAGTTTGTATTCTAAGCTATTGTAATCTTTTGATATCACTTCAATATACTTGTCAAAAGGATCAAGAACATGCTATCTAAGATAGTTTATAAGTTTTGAGAGAATTATGGGAATTTTGTGAACCACTGACTGTACCTTGTAACTCAATTTTGAATCTAGGTCATTTCTCTTTCCATTGAATAATGAATCTAATCCAATTTCTGTCTTGCAAGCAAACTTTATTCAGTTGTGAAAATTGAGAGAATATTTTATTACAATTTTGTGTCTTGATTTATATCCTGTTAATCTCAATGCCGAGCTGAGGTCTCATCCCAATTTGTTATGCAATTACTAAATAACTTGAGATATTAAAAAAAAGTTCATATATTTGGAAATTTGAACCTTTTTTTTCTTCAGGTATTTCAGATTTCACCTCTCACAGTTATAATAATGATGGTGATGATGATAACTGACATTTATATAAAACTTACTACGTGCAAGGCTTTGAGATAAGTACTTTACAAATATTATCTCATTTGATCCTCATAATAACCCTGTGAGGAAGGAACTATCATTGTTTCCATTTGAGAGATGAGGAAATTGAGGAGGACAAAATATAAATGACTCACACAGAGTTATACATTTAGTGTCTGAGACCAAATTTGGACTCTGTTCTTCCTGACCCTAATCCTGTGCCCCCTAGCTAACTCCTTTTTTTGAACTCCTATGATAACTGCTTTATACCAGTTAAAACTTTTTTGCAAGAAATGGTGATAATCATAGGAAATATACCTTTATCTTTTTTCTCTTCCCAGAGTTTTTTCATATTCCTGTTTATCTAGTCAGATTGGAGCTGTTGCAATTATTCTCTGTTATCTTCTCATCTTTAACCTTTCTTCTACTTTCAACTTTTGCTCAAAGTACTCAATGATTTGTCAGCTGATTCAAATTTAACTCCTATGTCAATAATTAGTCATTCATTATTAAGATATAGTTAATTCCATTACTCCTGATAATATCTTGTGTTCACTACATCCTACATCTTCTGACTCACTCCTTTAAAAAAGTATTCATGACCAATAAGCAGATCATAAGTCTAGTAAAAGAGACTTTCCCAGTTGCATCCATGATCCATGATTAGGCAATCATTAAACATCAGAACTGTGACCATACCCTTTCCTTTCCCCCTTCCCTTACTGTCTGGAATCATAAACCTGATTACATTAACTTTGCCATTGTTTCTAGATAGAATATGTCAATGTCTTTCCCCTTTGGTCTCACTAAACTTTGAAGTATTTTTTAAGCATTTGTATAGCAGCTATAAGCAGCTAGATGGCCCAGGGTGGCTTGACATATCAACAATCCTTTGCAGTGACCGAAAGTAAATCCAGCTGGAAGTGCAGAAAATCATTAATTTTGAGGCTAAACCACTAGCCTTAAAGCAGATCCTGAGCCATTTCATGATTTATGGACCTTGAAGAGACCTTCCTCCCTCCCTCTCTTCCTCTCTCCTTCCTTCCTTCCTTCCCTCCCTTCCTTCCTTCCTTTGTTCCTTCCTTCCTTCCTTCCTTCCTTCCTTCCTTCCTTCCTTCCTTCCTTCCTTCCTTCCTTCCTTCCTTCCTTCCTTCCTTCCTTATCCCTAACATCTAATAAGGTTTCTGGTGCCAAAACCCAAATGACTATATGTTGACTTAGTCCACTAAACAATTAAATAATATACAAATGTGTATACACACATAAGTGTATTTATTCATGCAAACAAGAGGCCTCTGATTATGGATAATGACAGTGGGTGAAGCTTAAAGTGACCTATTTAAATTCAGAAGTGCTGAATGGACCTTGGAGCTAGGTGTGCTTTATTTTAATTTTAAGGACAACTTCTAGTTCCCTTCTGAAAAGGAATAAGGGATCTATGCCTATGGGTGCTAAGACCCGAAAATCTCATGGATCTGTTCAGAATCAAGCCTCTTTGCCATTATCTCTTACCTGATTTCTTGGGGATCAACACAGTTTGCCCCACCTTACTAGGAAGGTAGGTGGTATGGTGAATAGAGAGTTGGACCTAAAATCAGGAAGACCCAGGTTCAAATTCAATCTCAGATACTTAATAGGTATGTGATCCTGGATAAGTCATTTATCTTTTGCCTACCTCAGTTTCCTCATGGAATAAAAATAGTATCTATCTCCCAGGAGCGATGTGAGGATCAAATGAAATATTTGTAAAACATATTGCAAACCTTAAAGCACTGTATAAATGATAATTATAATTACTAGTGTTTTAAAATTTATTTTATTTTTAATTTATATAATGAAACAAGCAAAGCATAGTATATATTTTTTAAAAACATGGTTAAGAATTATTAATGTTTTTACTATTGCCTTACCTATAGTGCTTAGCCCCTTAGGATCCAGACCAGTGATTATGAAGCTAATTATGCCTCAGTTAGTACCACTGGCTTGCAGGCCTACTCTAAAACTAATGTATCAGCTGTCAAAAGACCACATTTTGAGAACCAGTGATCAAGAAGAACACAAAGCAAAAACACAATTACTCCAAATAAGAATCTGCAGCTTCAGATAGATGCTTTCTTCTATTTTGGTACATATGAGGACTCCATCAATAGATCCCTTTATAGCAAATATGCACTATTTCCAGTAATGATATCTGGAAATATAGACATAATCATTTGATTATACCTAGAAACTAGAACAACACTGGCCTGAAATGATCTGAGTGATCCATTTTTGTTCTTGCCAAAGAACAGCAAGCAACTAGAACACAGAGGTGACAGGATGTATTATTCCATAATGTACATGAACCTACATACACTAAAACAGATATGAGTAAAATATATACATTGGTCAAGCCATCTTCTTTGCTGGAGATACCCTGCCTATAATGAATGTCCCCTAAGGATCCATTCTGGGCCCCTTTCTTTTGTCCAGCTGTATTATTTTACTTGACAACCTCATGAGCTACCATAGATTCAACTATCATCTCTATGTAGGTGATTTGTTTCTATTTGTCTGTTTCATCCCTAACCTAACCTAACATTTCTAACTCAGTTTTGCGTCTCTAAGTACCTAATAGATATCTTGAACTGAATATTCGATAGATATCTTAAACTCAAGTTGTCCAAAAATGGACTTATTATTTTTCTCCCAAAACATTCCTGTCTTTCCTTTATAATACCCTGAGGATCTCCCCCTTCCAGATTTATTATTTATTTAGATTCTTTTTTTTTAACTAGGTGAAAGAGGCCATTCTTTGCCTCAATTTATACCTAGTCTTAATCACTAATCTATACACAGCAATCAGTCAGAGTGAGACCAGTTGAATACCTTAACTTAAAAAGCCCAAGGTCTCTCAATGCATCTGGGGCCATCTCCAGTCATCTTGATTTATATCTGACCAATGCAACCAAATGGCTCTGGAGGATGTGAGGCAGGTAACCTTGCATAGCACTCACTCATTTAAATCTAATTCCTTTGCATGCCATGAGATCACCTTCCTCATGTCGTGGTTTTCTTCAAGGATGAAGGGCAAACAACAAACCAAGGATATCACCATCCTTTCATTCACCCAGACTGCGTATCATCCTGGAGTATCTCCCTTCATAATCTATCTTGAATATGTTCCCCTTCTGACACTGTCACTATGCTAGTGTAGGTTCTTATCATCTCAATTCCAAAACTCTTAATTCAATCATCAAATATTTATTAAGCCCGTACTGCATCAGGCACCATACAAAGAAAGTCAAAAAATAGTCTCTGCTTTCAAGAAATTCAGTATAATCAACGACACAATGTACAAACAATCACATACAAACAGACTATATAAAGGAAAATTGTAGATAACCTCAGAAAAAAAGTATTAAGATAAAGGAAGACTGAGAATATTTTATGGGAAATGTGATTCTAGCTGAGGTTTGAAGGAAATCAGGGAAGCCATGAAGCAGAAATGATGATGAGAATTTCAGGCATGGATTGGGTGGTTAGGTGGGGAGAATGTCTTGAAATACAGAGCTGGAAGATCTAGTTGGAGGAAATGCAAAGGAATCAATGTCACTGAATTGCAGAGTTTGTAGAAGGAATTAAAGACTGCAAAAGATGGAATGGGCCAGGTCATGGAAAGTTTTAAAAATTAATTGGAGGATTCTATATTTGATCCTAAAGAGAGAATGACTGGAGATGATTGAATAGTGGAGGTGTCATGTTCAGAAAACTTTAAGAATATCACTTTGATAGGTAAGTGGAGGATATATTAGAAAGGAAGAAATTTGAGGCAGGAAGACCAGACAACAGGCTATTATGATATCCCTGGAACTGAGCACATGTGGGACAGTAGAAGGCTGGTGGGAGCATCAGAGTAGGAAGGGAGTATATCCAAACTAAATTATGAAAGTAAAAACAACAGAATTTGACAACTAATTGAATGAGGATTAAGAATGGGTGAAAAATCCAGAATTATACCTAGGTTGGAGGTCTGGGTGAATGGGAGAACGGTTACTGATATCTTTGGTAACATAAAAGGCAGAGGGGAGAGTTTAGGGAGAAAGAGAATGAATTCATTTTTGGACATGTTGAGTATAAGCCATCTATGGAACATTCAGTTCAAGATATCTAATAGGCAGTCGAAAATACAAGACTAAAAGTAAAAAGACAGGTTAGGTATGGACAAATAGACTTGAAAATCACGTGCATCAAGATGATAGTTGAATGTTTGGAAACTCATGAGATCATCAAATGAAATAGTGTATCTACAGAAGAGAAACAGGTGCAAGATGGAGCCTTGGGGTACATCCATGATTTGTGGTTGAACCAGCAAAAGAGACTGAGAAGAAGCAATTAGAAAGGTAGAAAGAGAACCAGGGAAAATGAATGTTACAAAAAACTAGAGAGAAAGCAATATCAAGGAGAGGGAGATCAATAGTATAGAAGTCTGCAAAGAGGTCAAGAAAGAGGCAGATTTAAAAAAAGGCCAAGATATCAATTCCCCAGATATGTGTATTTTAGATATATTCAGGCAAACCTCAGAAATACTGTTGGTTTAGTTCAAGATTATTGCAATAAAGTGAATATTGCAATAAACTGAGTCATACAAATATTTTGGTTTCTCAATACATACAAAAGTTATATTTATACTGTATTATAGTCTATTGGGTATATTATATCTAAAAAATGTACATACCTTAATTTTAAAAAATTTTGTGGGGCAGCTAGGTGGCACAGTGAATAAATATCAACCCTGAAGTCAGGAGGACCTAAGCTCAAATCTGGTCTCAGACACTTAACACTTCCTAGCTGTGTGATCCTAGACAAGTCATTTAATCCCAATTGTCTCAGGGGAAAATGCTTTTTTGCTTAAAAAATATTAATCATCATCTGAACCATTAACAATTTATAATCTTTTGTTTTCCTAGTAAAGGATTTTGCCTCAATGTTGGTGGCTGCTGACTGATCAAGATGGTAGTTAGTGAATGTTATGGTGATTGTGACAACTTCTTAAAATAAGAAAACAGTGAAGTTTTCCACATTGACTTTGCCTTTCACTTGAACACTTAGTGGCCATTATAGGATTATTAAGTGGTCTAATTTCACTATTGTTGTGTTTCATTGAAGGAAGCACCAATGAGTAGGAAGTAGATGGAAATCAAGTGATAGAATGACTGACCTTTGCAAAACACTTTGAGAATGTTATATAGTGATGAGAATATAATATTATTATAGTATTTTTAAACATTCTGAGTACTGTCAGCATGCATACTACATTCATATGAACCTGGAAGTTTTAGTTTTTGTTCTGGAGAAGGTCAGCATGTCCTAAAGGTAGGTAGATGGCATTTATTCCAATACTCCATATTTAGCACTATTAGTAAGGTACTAGGAACTGGTGTTCTAGGGATGACTAGTGGGAAAAATGATGATATTCTGGGTGAGGCAGAAAAGCAAAGTAAAATGAGAGGCATTTGAGAGCATTCTTCATCTACCTTTCTGAGTCCATTATTAAATAGCAATGTAAAAAGTATATACCTAAGATCAAACAGCACAGACAACATTAGGAGCACTCTAATGCTATGTCTTATTTTTTCATCTCAAGATGTTTCTTAAGTATCTGTTATTCATCTCACAGTAGGCTTCAGATACAGAACTATATCTGGTTACATATGAAAAAAAGAATATAATAAGCCCTTAACATCTCAATTTTTCCCCTGTGTGATAGATTATATTCAATTAGGCCTACTTTATGGCATTTTCTTAAAACTGAAGAACACTTGGAAATCCAAGAATAATAGAAAATGGGGCAATTCATTGGAAAGAGATTTGATTTTTGAGGCAAAGAATTTGAGCTAATATCCTTTTTACTTTTTACCTTAGACAAATCTTTTACGTTCTAGGGTAATGTTGGACTAATTGACCTCCATGGTTTCTTCCACTTCCAAGCTTGTGTTTCTGTCACCCTTTCAAGGCCTGCAACTAAGTCAAAAAATAACTTTCTATTATCAGCAAATGGGATTCACTTAGATTGTATATATTTGGATCATATCATCTACTTTTGTCCAAAAATTCTCTGCTTTTCTACAGACTTGACCTTTCTTCTTGAGAACTGTCCCACTGGAGTGACAGTTTAGATATAAGCTGTCTTTGAGCTACCATGGGGATATTCATCCTCTTCTAAATAAGAATGACCCTCTCTGGCTATGCTGAAAATGGATACTTTAATGAAGAGGTGTCAGATAGAAAAGTGTCCATGTCCACATAATTCCCAAGTACAACTCCTATCAGATTAAATTGTAATTGGGAAATATTTAACAAAATAAATAAAAATATAATAAGATATAGTTTAACACTGCATTTTAAAACCAAGTTAATATGGGGCCTGTAGAGACATGAATTAATGGCCCCATTTCCCTTTGAATTTAAAACTGATTCATGCTGTTGATAGAGCTGTGAATTTATCCAACCATTCTGGAGAATAATTTGGAACTAGATCTGCAAAAGCTATGCATACCCTTTGACCCAATAATGAGGCCATTATTAAATCTAGAGTCAAAGAGGTCAAAGAAAGAAAAGGGTTTATTTACAAAAATATTTATAGTTCTTTTTGTGGTAGCAAAAGAATGGAAACATGGAAACAGAGAGGATGCCCATAAGGATGAACCAGTTATGGTTTATGAATGTGATGATATATTATTATGCTGTAGGAAATGATGAAGGGAATGGCCTCAGAAGTTCCTAGCAAGACTTACATTAACTGATGCAAAGAGCAATGGGAAGCATCAGGAAAATACTTAATATAGAAACAATAACATTAGAAAGATAACCTTCAGCCCTTGGAAAAAATCCTTTCTCATCCAAAGAGGAATAATTCTTTGTGACTTTACTCCTATAATATACAAGAAATCAATCTGAGATTGAGTGATAGCACTGTGATTAATGCAATGGGAAACATTGTGATTAATACAATATTTGTACATGTATGGTAGATTTTGAAAATCTAAAAGGCTGCTACAATTAGTGGAAAACAATGGAAATATTTACATATAATATATAATTTATAATTTCTATTACATATGTACATATGCTTTCATAAATATAAACACATACATATGTTTATATATGTGCATATATACATGCACACACACATATATATGGCCCAGTATTGTATTGTATTTCTTAAGAAAATGCCCTAAACATATAGAGTTGGTTACATCACCAAAACTCCTTTGTTTTTTGACATAAACTGGCTTTGATGTTTTCTCTTCGGGCTTTAAAAGCAACCTCTGTGCCAGAGCCAGGATTTTTCTTTGTGTTGGGAGAATAAATGCTGTCTAATCCCAGTAAGCACTACATCAGTTTTGGGATTTCAGACTATTTCCTTTGTTTACTGGGGACTGTTAACACTTTGAGCATCTCAATTGTATTCCTTTTAAGTGCAGTAAAACAGAATCAACAAAACCAAGAGTAATTTCTTTCACTGAATTTATTATTAATGATGCAGAACCCTTAATGAAGAAAGCTATCTGTCTTCCTCATCAACTCTCTTGACCTTACAAATATGTAGTGAAATATATTTTGCTATATGATATTTTAATATTTTCTAAACTCTATTTTATCACTTGGGACACATCTTATAACTGATTAGTGATATATTTTTAAATTGATCTGTAAACTTGCTATCTTGCTGAAATCCCTATGTATTTTTTTCCTCTGATTATGTGCTTTGTTATGTTGCCATCCTCCTTGGCACAAAACCATCTTGTAAAAGTGGCCTGAAATTAGAACTTTGGGTGGCCCTTTACTTAAGCATTTGGAGATAAAGCCTGTCATCACTTAGATTTTCAGGAGAGAATCCCCAGAATTTTTACTTTTAAACTTTTTTTTAACTTTTTACTTAAAAAAAAACCATACAAACCATAAAACTCCTTCTCAGATCCCTAAATAATAGAGCAGTCTCTGATAGTCTTTGGACAACTTGAATGTTTCCTTCTCTTTCTACTCAATCCCTCAGGGACTCCCACAGAACGTCTCCCATCGGATTTTCTTGGACTCTGCCTCCTTCCTTTCCCCTATCCCCATTTACATTTTGCCCATGAAATTACTGCCCATGGAATCACTGGAGCCTACCCACTGATGCCCCCATGTCAGTAAGTGTTTTGGTTAATGCATTGCCAATAAAGCTTCCTCGTGGAGTTGTATCTTTTGGAAAGAATAAAATTGAGCCAACCCAGATGGTTAAAATTTAAATCAAATATGAGTGCTATGGAATATTGTTGTTCTGTAAGAAATGACCAGCAGGATGATTTCAGAGACTTCCATGAACTGATGCTAAATGAAATGAACAGAACCAGGAGATCATCGTGCATGGCAACAACAAAACTATACACTGATTAATTCTCATGGATGTGGCTCTTTCCAACAACGAGATGATTGAGGCTAGTTACAATGATCTGTGATGAAGAGAGCCATCTATACCCAGAGAGAGGACTGTGGGAACTGAATGGATCTCAACATAGCATTTCACTCTTTTTGTTGTTGTTTGCTTGCATTTTACTTTCTTTCTCATTTTTTTCCATTTTGATTTGATGTTTCTTGTGCAACAAGATAATTGTCTAAATATGTATGCATATATTGGATTTAACATATATTTTTACCATATTTAACATATATTGGATTACTTGCCATCTAGGAGAGGGGTAGAGAGAAGTGGGGGAAATTGGAACACAAGGTTTTGCAAGGGTTAATGTTGAAAAATCATCCATGCATATGTTTTTAAAATAAAAAGCTTTAATTAAAAAAAAAAATCAAACCAGGACCAAAAGTACTTCATTAGTTCATAAGCCTGTAGACCCAGAGCAATCCACTCAGTTTCCTTGGCAGTCTCACTGCACTTCCTACCCCCCTTTCCCTGAAGAGAGGAAGAATTAGATCTCTGCAAGGAATAGTTCACCTGTTAGATCAGTGGAAGAGGGAAGAATTTATGGACAAAGAAAAACTAGAGAACATTATGATATCCAAAATTGGTTATTTTGATTACATAAATTAAAAAGTGTTTGCATAAATGAAACTAGTTGGCCAAGATCAGAAAGAAAGCAGAAAGCTAGAGAAAAATTTTACAGCTAGTGTTTCTGATAAAGGCTTAATTTCTAAAATATATAGAGAACTGACTCAAATTTATAAGAATATAAGTCATTCCTTGAGTGATAAATGGTCAAAGATAATTTTCAGATGAAGAAATTAAAGTCATTTCTGATCATATGAAAAATGCTCTAAATCACTATTGATTAGAGAAATGAAAATTAAAACAACTTTGAAGTACTACTTCACACCTCTCAGACTAAGATGCAGAAAAATATAATGATAAATGTTGGAGGGGATGTGGGAAAACTGGAACACATGCATTATTGGTGAAGTTGCAAACTGATCTAACCATTCTGAAGAGTACTTTGGAACTATGCCTAACAGGCTATAAAACTTTGATCCAGCAGTACCACTAGTGAGTCTATATTCCAAAGAAATAAAAGAGAAAAGGAACCCACATGTGCAAAAATGTTTGTAGCAGCTTTTTTTGTGGTGTCAAAGAATTGGAAAATGAGTTGGAGAATCATTGAATAAGTCATGGTATATGGAATTAATGGAATATTATTGTTTTATAAAATAATGATGAACAAGCTGACTTTAGAAAAGCCTAGAAAGATTTATATGAACTGATGCTGAACAAAACAAGCAGAACCAGGAAAATAGTGTGCACTACAACAGCAATTTTATGCGATAATCAACCATGACAGACTTGGTTCTTCTTCATGGTTCAATGATCCAAGGTAATCCCAATAAACTTTGGATGGAAAATGTCATCTGCATCCAGAGAGAGAACTATGGAAACTGAATAGCAACACTTGCTATGTTTACTTTTTTTCTTTTCTATTTTTTTTCCCTCTCCTGGTTTTTCCTTTTTGTACTGATTTTTCTCTCTCAACATGATTCATAAGGAAATATATGAAAAAAAAAATGAATGTATATGTATAACCAAAAATGATGTTTTTACATGTAATTGGGAAAATTTTTTTAAAAAAATCTCTCTTTTAGGCAGGAATCAAATTTCAAAATCTAAGAATGTTCTAAAAGAATGGAAAAGTTCACCTATAGTTCTTTAGATAAAGATGTAATTCCAAAGATAATTAGTGGCTACCTACATATTTGTGTATACACACACACACATATGTACGTGTGTGTGTGTGTGTGTGTGTGTGTATTTATACTCTCGGCTCTATGCAATTTTAATAATGCTTGATGTATATGCAGTGTTATTGATGAAAATGGTGGGAGGGACTAATTTTTTTTATTAATAAATCTTTTTATTTTAAAAACATGTGCATAGCTAATTTTCAACATTCACCCTAGCAAAACCTTGTGTCCCAAATTTTTTTCTTCCTTTCCCCCACCTCCTCTTCTAGATGGCAAGTAATCCAATGCTAATTATGTTCAATTTTTTTTATACATATTTCCACAATTATCATGTTGCACAAGAAACATTATTTTCACTTTGTTGTTGTTGTCATTTGTTTGTTTGTTTGTTTCTGGTGTCTTTTTTTTTTTTACTTTTGATGTGATTTTTCTTGCACAACATGACAAATATGGAAATATAGTTAGAAGAATTGCACATCTTTTAACCTATATCAGATTGCTTGTTGTCTTGGGGAGGGGAAGAGAAAAAGAGAAAAATTTGGAACACAAGTTTTTGTAAAGGTGAATGTTGAAAATTATCTTTGGATGTATTTGAAAAAGTAAAATACTTTTTAAAAAAGAATCTGAGTCATCTACTCATATCAGCAAGCATTTACCAAGTATGCCTATACTGTATCAAAAATTGGGGATATAAGGAATGGCAAGAAAAAGGAAGTCCCTGCTCTTGAGAAACCCATAATCCTCTTGGGTGTAAAATTGAAAGATATGGACGAGAATTTCATGAGATAGGAAGATGAGGGTGGAGATCCGAGGTACATTAGTAGAGGGAATCTACGTGACAAATGAGATTGCATTTCCAGCTAAATTATCAAAATAAGAGCATATTTTAGAGCTACTTAAGTATAAGTTGAATAGCAATGCATAGTTTTCTATGAAAGGTACAGAATTCCTTGTTCTCTTATTGTGAAACTGATGCTAGACTAGTCTAGGACTATAAGGCCATTCCTTCCTTTCATCTTTCCACGTGCTTCTGGATAGATCTCAAGATAGTTTTATATAAAGGGCTATTGCCTAAAAGGGCCTTTAAGCAACTCAAATAGGATTCAAATATATTATCATTCTTTTTAAAAATTATCTTCCTTTAACTTTCTTTTTTTAAAAAAGTTTTTTTTGTTAAAGCCTTTTATTTTCAAAATATATGCATAGTTTTCAACATTTACCCTTGCAAAACCTAATGTTTCAAACGTTTTTCTTCCTCCCTTCCCCCCACTCCTCCCCTAGATGGCAAGTAGTCTAATATATGTTAAACATATACAATTCTTCTAAACATATTTCCACAATTATCCTGCTGCAGAAGAAAAATCAGATCAAAAAGAAAAAGAAAACAAGAAAAAAATGCAAACAACAACAAGATTATATTGAAAATACAATGTTTTGTATGAAAATTGTATTAAATTGATGAAAATGCAATGAGTAAAATACTCAGTCCCCACCTTTTCCCTGGGTGCAGATGACTCTCTTCAAAACAAGACCAATGGAATTGACCTGAATCACCTTACTATTGAAAAGAGCTTAGTCCATCAGAATTGATCATCATATAATCTTGCTGTTGCTATACACAATGTTCTCCTGGCTCATTTATGATTCTTTAATGATTAACCTCTTATTATTTCATGTTAACCTACATATCTTTTCATCATTGCCTTCAAAGGAGCCTTGTTAATGAAGTATTATATTTCCACACCCAAATGCCTTAACTAATAAGGAAACTGAGGAACAGAAAACTTGATTTGCCCAAGAAGGCACAGCTAATTATTGAGAAAATTGAGTTTAGAAACCCCTTCTTCCCGGAACTGGCTTAGTGTCTTTCAACTATCTCATACTAATGGCTACAGCTCAATTCATAAAGTGGAACAAGCAAACCATTCCAGTAAAAGTGAGGGGAAAAAAGCTGTCTAGGAAAAGAAGCACCATTTTGGCCTTGAGTCTCCTTCTTATGAAGATGGGTCTTCAGCTGGAATCTAAAGGAATTCAGGGTAGCAAGAAAAGATGAAAAAGGAAAGCATTTTAGATGTGGGAGCCAGCCAATGAAAATGCCCAGAGTTGAGAGATGTAGTTGTCATGAAAGAAACTACTGCCATGTCTAAGATGGAACTTCACTTATGAAAGGAAAAAGTACTTCTAGTATCCAAGAGTCATGAGTTACCTTTCTATTCCTGAGCCCACTTTTTACTGAATCCTCTATGTACTTGTGGTAGAATATGCCATAGAATTCTGAAAGGATCTTTTGTACCAACTGTTCTTACTGAACCGCCATGATAAATTCATTCTCAAGAGAGACGAGTGATATCATGGGTGATGATTTGATTACACATGAATTGGATTCAATCTCTCTTCCAGTCATGGAAGTCTAATATCAAGACAAAAGCCAAGTTGGATGAGATATCTCAGGATGCAGTGGATGGTCTGGTGTCTTTGATTTCTGATCAAGCTCTAAGCACTCTGCAATGCCTGCTTCAATCACCTATATGGCCATTTGAATAAATTGTTCTCATTCTCCCATTCTATTAAGGGAAAATCTTTGCATGTTTCAGGTAGACATCCCCCTAACTCACTAACATATCTGAGGTCTTTGCTTACCCTCAACATGATTTAGCCCATCTGCTGAGGGGTATGGCCACAACACATGTCATAGGTTCTTGGAGTCACTGGTGAAGGTTGGGTGACAGGTAGACACCAAAAATGGATGAGCAATCTGAAAAGGGTTACAAAAGAAAAGTCAGCTCAAAAAGGGGAAAAAAAGAAAAATGCAAACAAACAACAACAAAAAGAGTGAAAATACAATGTTGTGATCCACACTCAGTCCCCACCTTCTCTATGGGTTCAAAGGGCTCTCTTCATCACCTGAATCACCTTGCTGTTGAAAAGAGCCTTGTCCATCAGAATTGATGGTGTCTTTGATTTCACAACATAGGGCTTAGTCTTTTCCCGTATACTTTGGCAAATATCCCTTTCTTTGGTAAATACTACCTGAGTCTGACTAACTAAAATTATGCTCAACCCATATACTTCAGGTGAAGCACACTGGTAGATATTCGAGCCAATGGTATTAGTAACCTCTAATTTCTCATTACCCTGGGAGAGTGATGGAGTCTTTCTTTGGAGTTTGAGACTTGGCTGTGAGAGTGGTAATTGGAATGAAGACTCTCAAGAGTTTATATAAGCTATAGAGGTAAGGGTAACTATCTCACAAGGTCATTATGATGATTAAACTGGATTACATATGTCAATGGCTTTGCAAACTTTTAGTGCTATAGAATTTGGGGTGTTATTGTTATTATTTTGTTAGGAGAGAATGGGATGGTGAAGATTCCAGTTTTGTACATCTCTCATAACATGATACTAGCATTTTCAAATTTTATCAAAATTTATTAAGCAGCTATTAGACTTGGAATCAGGAAAGTCTTGAGTTTGAATCTTGACACTAATTATGTGACCCTAGCTAAGTCACTTAACTGCTTAATGCCTTAGTTTATGTAAAGGGTATGTAAACTGAGGAGTGCTGGACTCAATAATCTCAAAGTTTCTTTTCAGTTCTAAATCTATGATCCCAGGAAAACTAGATATTATTCTTTCCTGTGCAAGCCACCATCTTTTCTCCAATGGTTTCTACAAATTGACTAAAAGTATTACAAAAATAACAACAGTGAGAGAAAATAGGGATGGGATGCTGATATTCAAAAGTCCAGCAACATTCCATGGCTCAGTAGCTGTTTTCAAATGATTGGAACAGGTAGCACTTATGGAAATGAATCAGGGTTTTTGTAGTCTTTCCTCCCTGGGACTCTATTTCGTGTGTGTGTGTGTGTGTGTTTGAAGAGTGTGCAGATAAAGAACAGGTGACTCATAAATATGAATTTTAAATATAGCATCTTCCTAGCGTGTCTCACACAGATATGATAAAAAGGAATGTGAGGGTGAGAAGCCAATGGTAAGATAGGCTGGATAGCCTAACAGGATGCAGAAGAGGGTTACTCCACGGGGACCCACGACCTTCTGCCCACAGGACTAGCTCAGTCATAAGCAAAACTATCCTCCTATACTGTGTGATTGTGTTGCCATGGCAACCTCCAGTCCCTATCTCCATCTAGAGCCAATTAGGCTGAGAACAGAGAGCCTCGCTAAGGTTCATGTAAGAGATGAGTGGACATCAAAGACAGCTCTGTGACACCTTCTGCTGGTGAGGCTGGCAGCTTTTCAAGTGATGGCTCAGAAGGTTTGTATAAAGCCCTAAGTGTAGTCACAGGATCCTATGCATTGATAAAAAAAAAAAAATGGGGCAAAGAGGCCATTCTTAGAATGATGACTGACCCAGGACTTTGACAAAATTTTCATTTAGTTTTAAGTGAATTCTATTGATTTACATAGTTCTAAAAAAACTGAAGACTTTCAAATTGGGAATGGAACCTTAGGAGCATTTGGAAGTACAAAAGCTTGCATCATATTGTATTCTTGCCAATATATTTAACTTTCCATTCCAATGGGATTAGGGATATTGTCTTTTGCTTCATGAACAGAGTTCCAAGAATGCTTAGTTATACTTTAAATAGCCATGTGATTATAGATCTTGAAATTGGAAGGAACCTTATATAGTATCTATTCTAACTCTCTGCTCAGTAAACAAATCTCTTCTATAACATTGTCAAGGATTGAGAATGTTTGAATGCTTCCAATGATGGAGAACTCACTATTCTACCAGATAGTAAATTCTATTTTGGGGCCACTCTAATTGTTGATATGTTATTCCCCATATTGAGTCAAAATATTTCTCACAATTTCTATATATTATTCCTAATTCTCTCCCTTCAAACCAAGCCTTACAGACAGGATCTTATAGCTATAATTTTCCCGGTGTTCTCTAAGCATTTGAATTTATTTTCAGGGTATCTATATATTAAAATAATACAGCATACACAAACATACATGTACTATAAATGAACATTTTCAGTATAAGCTGAATTTCCTTGAACTGGATGTCATCTTATGACTTTCATAAAAGCAAAATGACTTTTATATAGTACTTTAAGGAGTTTTCCTCAAGCAAGCCTGTGAGGGAAGTAATAAGACAAATATTTGTAAATCAATTTTATAGATGAGGGAATTGAGGCTCAGATAATTTAATTCACTTATAGTAACATAGCTCAGAATTGATTCAGAAGTTTTTGGGTCCAATGCTCTTTCCACTATATCATGAAAAAGAATGGCAGTAGGATATTCCCTGTTCTTGTGTATCTATCAAGCATTTAACACCTTACTTATTCAGTGATTTGGCACATGCAGACTACTAATAGGGATCTTAGGATGGGTGTTTCCTCCTCTTTTCACTTTCTATAGACCTGAGGAAAAGGAGTGTAGGACAAAACAGAAATCATTCTGTTCAAATGAGAGGTAAAAACTTGGTGATCTATGACTGGTAATCTATATTGAAATGACAAGAGGTATCAGATTTCTTGTTTGGAAACTGAATCTATTTATCATTTAGAGAGATGACTTCCAAGTCTTCAGACTGCTCAAATGAATGACAGTTGGTGGTGATATAATTGCTATTATCTATTACTAATTTAATGTCCCCATTGGATGCTATGATATAGATGAGAAAGATGTTGACACTTTTCCTTGTCCCCCTGTCATGTCCATGTACTTATCCAGTGATATTAAGTGTCTGAGTTATCTATTTGTTTCTTATCCCCAGTAAGAATGTACTAGAGAAAGAAACAGTATCTTATCTAAACTTTGCATCTTTGGAGGTACTTCATACTATCTTCTGTCTTAACGGGATCATATTCAGGAAGGAGCCCCTGGTATTCTGGAAAGTTTTAGGTCTACAACATTCAGAGAATTTGATTTGGAGGTAGACCCTCCTCTTGGACATAAATCTGATTGTTTCTAGAATATTTTATCTAAAACACCAAGAATTTGACTTCAGAATAATTGCACTTTTTTTAAAAAAAAAAAAAAGAGAAAAGAAAAAGATAATCACACTTTCAATTTATGAGGTATTTAAAAAATTTTACTTTAATTTAATTTTAATTTATCTGTTTTCTTTTTGTTTTTCTTTTTGAAAAAGGGAATTCAGATAGAGGAGGTAGTGTTTCATTTTTATTATTTTTCTTATACAATTGTTTAAAGCAAGACAACTTTGATGAGATTACAGATATAAAAACTCCCTTACTTTCAGACCAGGCATATGATAACAAAATTAATCTTAATTCTTTATACTGACATTACATAATGCTCAAACTAGGTTATGGCTATTCACAACCACTGAATTTTAAGCTAAAAATCTTTTTTAATCTGAATAACTTCTGATTTATCGAATTCTCTGCAACATTTTACAATTTAAACCTTAAGACAGAAATGTAACTAATACAGAGTGAATGGTGTCTTGCCCCAAAGTGCACATATCTAAGGGAGGGCACATTTACTCTAAGGGATGACCATCATATCTGCATGACACTTTGTAGTTCTCTAGTTGTTCACATGATCATAATATAACCACCTCTAGGTTCTATTGCTCATTTCTCTGGGTCCCATATTCCTTTCAAAATTTTAGAGGAGTAAGGGGTGAGTATTCTGGGGGACAAACTACTCCCCTCCCTGTATATGCTCCTAAAGTTGGAATATTCCTTTTACTACCACTACTGCCTTAATGAATTTGAACCACATAAGTATTCCAAGTTATGTATGTATGGCTCTGCCTTGAGATATAGATAACTGTTTAGATAATCTTAGTTTAATTTATGCCAAAGACCAAATTTTTCGGCAAGTGACATTTGTGACCTCAATTACTTAAATTGTCCTTATAATTAACTAGTTCTAACCAGTAACCTACTTTTCAGTAAAGCAGCCAATTTTGAGCCCTGCATTTTAAATGTGAGCTCATCCTTATACAGCGAGAGAATACATTTCTGTGAAACTTGTGTTCCACACCTCTATTTATACATCCTCATGGTTTTTGCTTTTCTTTAGACCCAAACAATCTGCAGCTATATGACAGGCTGTTCAAACGATCTCATTTTAATCTGTTCCCTTCAGTCTTTAATATTTGTCCTTAAATAGTGAAAAGCACAAACAAAAACAAATACAGGGATGAAAGGGAAGGAAACAAACAAATTCTGATTTTAGAAATGGAAATGAAAGGTTACTATGAAGTATTTCAGTAGAGAATTAATTAATCAATTAATTGTGAGAACAAATTAACATAATCTTCAAGTATTTCAAAATAATATCCTTTATTTTCAACCATGCCCAAGATGAAGGCATTTTAGATATGTTATCGTTGCCTTTATTTTGGCTTAAGTGTAAATTTTAAAGGAATTGTGGACTATGTTAATTACTCAGTATTCACATTGGCCTTAAGAATAATGGGTAATGGGAATGCCCTTTCCATATCCTCTTCTTTCCCCCAACTCTGATATGCTGCTCTTTATGAACATCTATATATGCAATATGTATCTTAAATTTTTTTAAAATTCCATTATCACCACTATTATTCAATATTATGCCAGAAATACTAGAAGTAGAAATACAAATTACAAATAAAGTCAGATCTAGGTAACTAGAAAAATATTAATTGCTCATAGGTAGGCCAAACCAATATAACAAAAATATCAATTATATCTAAATTAATTTACTTATTTAGTGCCATGCCTACCAAACTACAAAAACTATTTTAAAGAGCTAGAAAAGATGTTAACAAATTTCATCTGAAGGAACAAAAGGTCAAGAATGTGGAGGGAATCAATGAAAAAAAAAAGTGAAGGAATGTGGGCCTGGCTATACCAGATCTCAATGTATTATAAGACAGCAATTATCAAAACAATCAGGCATTAGTTAAGAAATAAAGTGGTGAATCAGTGGAATAGATTATGTATATAGTACATTGTAGTAAATGACCATAATAATCTAATATGTAATAAACCTAAAGAGCTAAGCTTTGGGAACAAAAACTTATTATTTGATTAAAACTACTAGGAAAACTGGAAAACAATGTGACAGAAATTATATATAGACCAACATTTTATACCATATACCAAGATAAGGTCAAAATAGGTATATGATTTAGACAAATAGGATGATACCAAAAGCAAATTTGGAGAATATGGAGCAGTTTACCTGTTAAATTAATGGGTGAAGGAAGAATTTAGGACCAAATAAGATCTAGAGAACATTATGAATTGTCAAAAAGATAATTTTGATTAAATAAAATTAAAAAGGCTTTGTACAAACAAAACCAATACAACCAAAAATAGAAGGAAAGAGAAAAGTGAGTTCAATTTATAAGAATACATCTCCCAAGTGATAAATGATAAAAGAATATGAAGTTTTCAGACCAAAATCAAAATTGTTGATATCTATGTGAAAAAATGCTCTGTCACTATTGATTTAAAAAAATACAAATTAAAACAACTCTGAGGCACTGTATCGTATCTATCAGATTAGCTAATATGACAAAAAAGGAAATTGATATAATTGGAAAGGGTGAAAGCAAACCTGGATACTAATATACTGTTGGTGGAGTTGTAGACTCCACGCATTCTTCAAAGTAGTTTGGAAGATGTCCAAAAGGATATGTGCATATCCTTTGATCCAACAGTACCACTCCCCAAAAGATTTTTATTTTTAGTGGAAAAGAGGAATTTGTACATGTACAAAATTATTTATAGCAGTTCCTTTTATGGTAGTTAAAAATTGGAAATTGATGAGATGCCATCAATTGGGAAATGGCTGAACAAATTGTGGTAAATGAATGTAATAGTGTTATTGTGTTATAAGAAATTACAAACAGGATGATTTCAGGAAAACCTGGGAAATCTTAAACAAACTAAAGCAAAGTGAAGTGAGAAGAATTAGGAGGACATCATATAGTAACAACAATGTACAGTGAAAAACTGTAAATAATTCAGTTATTCTCAGCAATACAATGATACAAGACAATTCCAAAGACTTGTGATGAAAAATATTATCTTCCTCCAGAGAAAGAACTAATACAAATTGAAGCATTTTCTCCTCCCTTCCCTTCCTTTTCTTTCAACTCTCCTTTTCTCTCCTCTCTTCTTTTTTCCTTTCATTTTTTGCACAAAATGACTAATATAGGAATGTTTCCATGACTGTACATGTATAACCTGTGAAAGATCGTTTACCATCTCAGGAAAGGGAGAGAGGAGAAAGGGAGATTTAAAATTTGGAACTCAAAACTTTAAAGAAAACCCAACCAAATATTAAAAATTGTTTTTACCTGTAAATGGGGAAAATAAAATACTTTAAAAAGTTGGACTCTTCAACCCAACTAAATCAACTATAATACATAGTTTAAATAATAATAATGATGATGATAGGCAGCATTTACAAAGAATTTTAAGATTTGCAAAGTTGTATATATTATTTCATTTTATTCTCACAACAGCCCTGGGAGGAAGGTGCTACAAGCTAAGAGAGATTAAGTGACCTGCCCAAAGTCATATATCTTGTAGTTATCAAACATAAATTTAAATTCAGCTTTTTCTGACTCCAAGTCAATATTATTTTCATTTCATAGCCTATTTTTGTCTATATTAGCTGATGAATAAGCAATTGATTTAACTGTTTTCTAGTCAATCTAATTTGCCCATGATATGATTCTGTGTTGTGACTTATCTGCAAAATGATGTTATTGATAAATTAATTGCATGTATTTATCATTCCTTAATATATACCAGAAGTTATATGCTAGAAATACAAAGAAAGGCAAAAAATAAAATTCTTGTCCTCAGGGAGCTTACATTCTACTGGGGGGAAAAGTGGGGAAGGAACCAGAATCTATATAACTAGATTTGTACAAGACATATAGAAGGTAACCTTAAAAAGAAGGCTCTAGCCAGTTACATTTGTTTTTTTCAGTGGAGCAGATGTACTGGTTGTTAACTTTGTGTGATCTATTCCCTTTCTGAATCAGTTTTCTTTATGAATAATGTCATGGATGTTTTAGATGGAGAGTGGGAAAGATGATATTTATACCATGGAATAGGGTAAAGATAATTGGTCCATATGGCTACTAAATGCATTTTCTTGGGTACATTAATATAGTTTTCTCATTAACTATCAACACTCTAGAGACTGATTTAGGGGTTTGGAAATACTGCTTTTAGTTAGAAGATCTATCAAATTTAGGTTAGATTCACACCCACAGGCTTTGGATGTCTATTTGAAATACTCATTACACTACAAGGCTAAGAATAAACTGGATAGATTATGGAGCTATCCCATAAGCATGTCTACTGGTTTGAGGCACATCTGAGCAGTCCATGACCTTAAACAGTAGAGAATAAGAATTGCCCCTATTCATCTCTCCAAGAACTGTTTGTATCTTTCTTATGGAAGTTTCTTTATTTTACATAACTTATCATCTTTTAATCAGATACTGAGGCTTTGTCTCCAAACGAGAATTTGCAGATTTCTGTAACTTTTAAGTAAGCACTGGGAGACTGCAAAAGATCCGAGTCTGATGCTGTCCTAAATGTGGGACTATTGGGAAATCACTTAACCTCATTGTTCCAGGCAACTCTCTGTCACTCCAAGTTACAGATAAGTCACTGCTTTGTACTGGTAGAAGCGGGGGTTTCCCTACTAGTATTTATCTAAACTGATTGAGGATGAATCCCAGATCTGTACTCTGCTCCTTCCAAAGTAAGGATTACCAGAATGAAGTCAAAATTACAAACAAACAAAAAGGGGGGAAAAGGCATTGTCTACTTTAGAACAAATTGCTTCTCAGTAAAAAGAGAATTACATTACCATTTACCTCTTATTCTTCTTTAGTGAAAAAATAACAAAGAAGCAGAAGACAGGTTTGGGGAAGAGAAAAAAAGAGAAAAAATTGTCTACAAATAAAAGATGCTGTCATTGGTTTTTCATTTGTTGAATGACCCCTTTTGGAAGTTATATGTTTTCCCTGAGGCAGCTAGGTAGATAGGGTGAAGTCAGAAAGATTCACTCTGAGTTTAAATCTAGCCTCAGACATTTCCTAGTTATATGAGCCTGGGTGGGTCACTTGAGTCTGTTTGCCACAGTTTCCTTCTCTGTAAAATGACCTGTAGAAGAAAATGACAAATCACTTCAGTATCCTTGTCAAGAAAAATACAAATGGGATCTCAAAGAATTGGACATGACTAAAATAATTAAACAATAGCAATCTAACTGCATAAAACTTTCCAAATGTAATCCCTTTTATATTTCTTATTAAAATCAATGCTTCCAACAACCCCTTAATAATTTTTGTCTTTCTTTTTGGATTCTGTCCAATTTGTTACAAAAAAATGGAAGTTCTACAGCTAAAAATAGGAGTCTAAGCCTATTTTGCTTATGATTCACATAGAGAAGGGGCCCATAAAATGTTACTGGAGAGATCTAGAGGCTTACAGGGGCAATGACAGAAGAGCCTAGTCCAATACTCCAGCTGTGTTTATAGCATGAGGGTGAATTAGATGTAGGGTTGCAAAAATCCATTTGTGAGCAGTCAACTGCCAGGAAAAGAGGCAGTTTTCCAGTCCTTCTTGTAGGGTTGCATTTTAAGAAATACTAACCCAAATAATATGAATTTAACCCAAATAATATGAATTCAGCAAAGCAGATTTGCTCTATAATATTAATGGATAATGACTTTTAAAACAAGTATATCTTCCCTCTGTCCTTCCTGCTCACAGGGATCTTTCATTCATTTGAGTTTCTACAGAACTAATGTTATCTGTAACCATTTGCACTTATTCATGGCTATCTTTGTATGGTTACTTTAACAGTTTACATGAGTATCTATCTTATCTGTTAAGCAGCTTGAGACCAGAGGTGGTCATGTCTTACATTTTTCCCTTCCCCCATAGAGAGAACACAATGTTATACCTAAGGGAAGTATTGACAAATAAATCTGGCTGACTGCCAGAATAAGATAGCAACAGACAGTGGGCTACATTTAGAGAAGCTTAGCTTTCTATCTAGAGCAGCTAGGTGACACCATAGTGTGCAGAGTGCCAGGTCTGGAGTCAGGAAATCTCATATTCCTGAGTTCAAATCTGGCTTCAGACACTCCTGGGCAAGTCATTTAACTTTGCCTCAGTTTCCTCACCTGCAAAATAAATCAGAGAAGAAAGTGACAAAGCCAGTATATCTACCAAAAGAAACCCAACATGGAGTTACAAAGTGTAGGGCCCAACTAAAACTTAGTATTTTGTATGATTGAGTGGCTCTCATTTCTATAAACTCCACATTTTATTATTAAGAAAACCAAGCCTCTTGGAGAGATTTATATGAACTGATGCTAAATGAAATGAGCAGAACCAGGAGATCATGATACACTTCAAAACAATACTATATGAGGATCAACTCCAAAGGAAGTGGCTATCTTCGACAATGAGAGAATCCAATTCATTTCTAATTGGTCAATGATGAACAGAACCAACTACACCCAGCGAAAGAACACTGGGAAATGAATGTGGACCACAACATAGTATTTGCACTCTTTCTGTTGTTTTTGCTTGCATTTTTGTTTTTCTTCCCAGGTTATTTTTACCTTTCTAAATTCGATTTATCTTGTGTATGAGATACTGTATGAATATGTACATACATATTGTATTTAACATATACTTTAACATATTTAACATTTAAAAAAAAAACAAAGAAAAGAAAAGAAAAGAAAACCAAGCCTCAGTTTATATAACTTGCCCAACATTATTCAGGTAGCAAGTAAAATTCAAAATTTGAACCCAGGTCCTCAGTCCCTCCCCTCTTTCTACTGTACCACAATCCCTATCAAAAAACAAAAGTTGTCTCAAAGTATTAATTTATTTTAAAGCCCTAAATTTTATTGATATCTTTTATTTTTAGGTCACATGCATTTCCCAATTTATCGCTCTCCCCCTCCAAAACATCCCTTATGACAAAACATTTTTTAAAAAATCAGCAAAACTAAAGATGGTGTTGAAAGACAAATCATTCTGTGTGATTTTCTATAACTATGGTCCCTTACCTCTGTAAAGAATTTGGGGATATGACTTTTCACATTTGTTTAGTGCCAAGTTGGGTCATTATAACTTCAAAGCAGTCAGTTTCAATTGTTTTGATGTTCTATGTGTATATTGTTTTCTTGGTTCTACTTTGTAAAGTTGATTGATTTTAAACCAAATGTAAGATATTATATTGTTTCTATTAAATATAATCTTATTTTATTTGGCCTACTGTCCTACCACACTGAAAACCAACAATATCTGTGAAACATTTAATATAATGCCTGGCATATAGTAGGTGTTTAATAAATACTTGTTTTCTTCCTCCTCTTTTGCATCCCCTTTCAGTTAACCAGTATGTTGACTATGCCTCCTAGATTTGTCTCAAAGTATTTAAAAGATGACAACATTTAAGAAGGATTAAATTACTTAGTTTGTTCCCAGACAACAAAATCCAAATTCCTTGTTTTCTTCAAGTATCAGCTAAAAACCTTAGTTTCTGTAGGAAGCTTTTCCCAGTCCCTATCAGTGCTAGTGATCTATCCTCCTAGATTACCTCTGTCTCTGTCTCTGTCTCTCTGTCTCTCCCTCCCCCACCTCTCTCTGACTCTCTCTTTCTCTCTCTGACTCCTCTCTCTCACTTTATGTCTGTTTCTGTCTCTCTTTCTGTTTGTTTTACTATTATCTCCCTCTGACTGTGAGGTCCTGAGGTGCAGGGACTGTTTTTACTTTCTTTGTATTTCCAGAACTCAGCACAATAATTGACTTATAGTAGGCATTTGTTGACTTCACTTGCATCAGGAACAATAGATGAGAACTGCAAAGACTCAAATTTAGGCTTGAGAAGAAGAAAAATTATTATTAGAGCTACCTGAAAAAGGAGAATAAGCTTATTCTGAATATTGTGCTTGCCAGGGGTCTTAAAAAAAAGATTTTGCGATGATGATGAAGATAAATGGGGATTATTTGGGGTTATAAACTGGACTAGATGGCTGTAATTCCAAATTTCTCAGTTGAGACATTGTGGTTTAATGGGAAAAGTTCTAAATTTGAAGTCAGAAAACCTTGGTTCAAATCTTGGCTTTGCCACTTACCACATCATGTTTTTCAGCAAAACACTTAATATTCTGGAGTCCCACTTGCTTCACTGATAATGTGATGGAGTTGGATGTGATCCAACTCCACCAAGCCCTGCATCTTGTGAAACAGGTAAATGCCATGGGCAGAAGAGCAGAGATGGATTTGCCTAAGCTATTATGATCATGCCCTCCTATTAAAGAGCAAAGAAGCAATGTCTTCTATTTCCTGTCAGCATCTCGTATAGCTTCCTGTAGGTGGTAGATTCTTGGTAAATGTTGTAAAGCTGATCATTTCTAATGGGTGTGGTAGAATTGTCATTCTTATTATTTTCTCAGCTGAGGGCATGGAATAAAAATTCTGCTGGCTAAAATGGCAACCATAGACATGAGCTTGGACACAAATTTCTCAGAGAAATTGTTTTTTTCTCTTTGCCTGATGAAGCTATTGTGAGAGACAATGGGGAGCTCTAAAAGCAAGAAATAAGGAAGCATGGACTTTATCATATAAGTAGGTAATAGGCTAGAGAAGAAGTAGAGAACCAGGTTGCCCTGATTACTACAGCTGATACTTCTATGAAAGCCCCATTATATGAGTAGAACACTGAGAAGAGCAAGGAGAAAAGGAAAATGCTGGAGACAATGCAGCTGGTCATAAGTGTTGAAAACAATGTTCACCTTGACCTTTAGTTGGTCATTCAATTAACATTTATCAAGGGCTTTCTATGGGCCACGCACCCAATATGAAAACAACTATGTACAAACAAGTTAAGGACAGAAAAAATTTGGAATAATCAGTAAAGAGATGTTATTAGAATTAAAGAGGATGAATAATAGCTTCCCATAGAAGTTGGGATTTTTAATTGGATCTTAAAGGAAACCAGGGAAGCCAGGATCAGAAATGAGGAGGAAAATTCAAGTCATGGTGAACAACCATTGAGATGGAGCATTTTGAATGAGGATAAGCAAGGAAGCCAACATTCACTGATATTAGATTTAAAACTCTCCATCCTAAAGAGTGAAATGGAACAATAAGGGAATAAGCACCTGCTATATTCCAGGTACAGTTGTACTAAGCTAGATTTCACAGTGTCCTGAGATTGCTGAATACATAGTATGTATATTGGAGCATCGGGCCTGAGGTTTATGAAAGGTTTTAAATGCCAAACAGAAAATTTTATATTTTATCCTGAATTGATAGGAAGCCATTGAAGTTTTTTTGGGGGGTGGAGGGAAGAAGATTGTGATAAAACTTGGGGTAGAATAAAATCACTCTGATAGAGAAGTGGGGAATGGATTAGAGTGGAGATAAGACTGTTCAGTTCTAAGATGATGAGGTGACAGCAGTATCAGAGAAAGAAGGAAATATATGCAAGAGACTTTTTTTGAAAAAAAATGAACTGGCCTTGGCAACATTAGACATGGGGGCTGAAAGAGAGAGAGAGTGAGGAGCTGAGATCAGATAGGAAAGCTAAAGCCAGAGTGACAGGAGTGTCCAATTACTGTTGACTTTACCTCTAAAAAATTAACACAGGCATTGAAATGATTGGACAGCTAGGATAGCACACCATGCCTGGAGTGGAACATTTACCTTCCTTAATTCAAATATGACACTAACTAGCTATTTGATACTGGGTAAGTCACTTCACTCTGCCTCAGTTTCCTCATCTATAAAATGAGCTGAAGAAAGAAATGGCAAAACCCTCCAGTATCTTTGCCAAGAAAACCTAAAATGGTGCCACAAGGCGTCAGATATGATTGGAAATGACTGCATAACAATAGCAAAAATTGAAATGATTCTTCTTACTTTCTTCTTCCTCTCTCTCAAAGGGTAATATCCAATCTAATGAATACCTATTGTAGATAATTATGGCATATTGGAAATAAATTGTAGTTGATTACAAACTGCTTCTCTTTTGTATTCTTAATCATTTGTGAAGAGGAAGTTATAAAAGAGAGGAAAAATGATTATTCTCAGTATTCAAAGTAAAGTTGAGTATCAGTAAATCTGGACATCAACTGAGGACTTGAGAGAGATATAAGAAAGTAGAGCCACTGTACATATGGATTCCTGAAAGCTACACATTGATCTAGAAAACCACACATTTATATGTTTCTTATATATATGTACATATATTTTAAAAAACAGAAACATATGGGATATATGCATGTATATATACATATATGTATTGTTGACATACCAACATATTAAAATCACATAGAAATTGCATTTTAATATAGCTTTGTTATAATCTAAGGACTGCTATAAGAGAAAATAATATGGATTTTTAACAATTTTTATAAAGTAAAAGCTGAGTTTGGGACTTTTGCCCTTGGGCAAAATAAAAAAGGAGTTCTAGGCATTGCTGTCTGGTAGGAGTCTAGGTTGTCAAGAAACACAGCCTTCCTCTCTTCCCTCCCATGCATAGACAGAGGGGAAAAATCTATAATAAAGAAGTTGACAGGCAGCAACTAAAAAGTAGGTCAAGTCTGGTGGGAGGAGAAAGGAAGTATCTGTGTAGGCCAGTAATGCCCATATGACAAGGGTGGGGGCCAGAGAAGGGAGTGAATATCCTTCCCATTTATTTCACCATCAACCCAACAAACCTCCAGACTTGATAGCACTAAAATCATTGAGCAATAAAAAGATGTGCTATTTTTCAGCATTTTGTTCTATCAGTTTGGACTTGGGGTTGAGTAGAGTAGGAGGTAGGAAAAATTATGAAATGTATTTCATCGTAACCCTGAGTGATTTCACAGAATTCATCAGCCCAGGGTAACTGTAGGGTCAGTCTTACTGCTGTGATTCATTGCCCCCACCCAGAAACACTGGGAAACTTACTGTATGACGCCACCCATATGCTGTCACCATCTCCCTTCACAAGCACATAATTCACAGAATTAGAAGTAACAATGTTTGATTTATAGATGAGTGATAAGAAATAGACTCCCCCAATAAGACTTATGGAAAATGTGAACATCTACCAAGAACTGTCTGCAGGGACATCTAAAGCTTTATTAAGTCATTTATTAAGATATTAAGTCCATAAAATACACTGAGCTGTTATCAAAGAGATATGAAGGAGGAGTCAAGATTTGCAAATTGGTATTCAGTTTAAACTGCTACCAAGGAAGTATAAGAAGGTAAATAGATGTCCCTAAATTCACAAAATAGGACAGGTACAGAGAGGAAGCTCAGACAAATCAGTTTCTGATATTCTAGAGAACCAAAGGTCCAAGAACAGTAGTCAACAATCACTTATGCCATCAAGGTTTGAGCCTTTATGCCATTCTCTATGCTGATTCAACTACTTGGCTTATTAGAAATATCTCTTGACCATTCTGATTAATACCCTGGACCATAGATAGTACTGGATGCTTCCATAGTGATGGAACAGATTAGGCAAATGCTGGGAATAGAGAGGAATGAATTGAGTAGGAAATATGAACCTAGGAAATATCCATGAAGCAAAAGATTAAAATTAAAGATGGATCAAAATTCAGTAGCAATTATACAGAAGCCAGATGTCAAAGAAACTGTGGAAAGGGAATAAGTCTTTATTTACCACCTACTACATGCCAAGCACTGTGCTAACCTTTTTTTTCCCCTTTTTCTCACAAAAATGATCTCATTTGATCTTCATAACATCCCTGAGATGTAAGTACTATTATTATTCCCAGTTTACAGTTGAAAGAACTGAGACAAATAGAAATCACTAGCCTAAAAGTCACAAAGCTAGTAAGTGTCTAAGGTCAGATTTGAACTCAAATGTTCCTAAATTTAGGCCTAGGGCTCTGTTCTGAGTGCTATTTGGCTGGTTCTTCGAATCAAAAGTTAGGCAGATCTCATATTGCAATGCTCATGATAGGCGTCTGCAAAAAATAAGCATCTGTCGTGAAAATAATTGCGGCTTATTCATCAAAGTCTATGATATGAGGTTGAGGAAAGTATGGGGAATTCAGGAAGGCCATCCAAATTAAGTCAATGTATATTTTACTACTGTGAAAAAAGTTGGAAAAGATAGTTTGGCAGTAAAAAGAAGCCAAAAATTGGAGTAGAAGGTTTTACTCATGAAGAGAGTCAGGAACTAATCTAATGTCCAGCAAACTGATAAATATGACAAAAGATGGGAATAATCAATGTTTAAAGCATTATGAGAAAATAGGCACAGTTGTACATTGTTGGTGGAGCTGAGAATCAGTACAAATATTTTGGAAAGTACTTTAGAATTATACAAATAAAATGGCTAAAATGTTAATATATATATATATATATATGCATATATATATGTATATGTATATATTAGGCAGGTAGTCACGAAAGTAGAATTTTAGCAGACATTGGATTTTAAGATTAAGTCCAGGTTAGATAAGACTCTGCAACACAGAAGCAGACAGCAAGACAGATAGGAGATCTTGAAAATGAGGCAAAATATAGCTTAACTAGAATATCTTTGCTTTCTTTTCCTGACATAAGACAACCAGTGACAAACTTTCCTTGTTGGAATTCATCCACAGGCTGGAGCTTTGAGTTATAGTACCCAGTAAGTCCACTAATAGTGATTAATAATAAACATTTATTTAGTACTTTAAGATTTTAAGACTTGTTTTTCTCGCATGATCTCGTGTGATCCCACAATTACCCTGTGGGAGAATATTGCTATTGCCCTTTATAGATAAAGAAACTGAGATTAAGAGTGTGACTTGTCACATAGCTTCTAAATAATTGAGGCATGATTTGAACTCAGACCTTCCTGATTCCAAATTCAGTGCTCTTTTCATTATACTACCTAATAGTCAACTTTGGGTAAATCCAGACAATAGTCCACCTAGATTTTTTTCTTTTTTTTTGAACTCCCATGGAATTCCTCTACTCTTCATTGTGGCACTGAATCATATTACTTTGAATTAGTCTAAATGTTTTACACAAGTTCTTATGGTTTATCTTTCAGAGCTAGACTTTTTAATTGTTTCAGTCATATTGGATTCTTTTTAACCCCCTTTGGGATTTTCTTACCAAAGATGCTGCAGTAGTTTGCCATTTCCTTCTCCAACTCCTTTTACATATGAGGAAACCAAGACAAATAGAGTGAAGTGACTTGCCTAGGGTCATACAGCTAGTAAATGTCTGAGGCCAGATTTAAACTCAGATCTCTCTTACTTGAGGCCCAGTGCTCTATCCACTGCATACTACACACACACACACACACACACACACACACACACACACACACACACACACACACATATATATTTCCAAAGATAACCAAACCTCGAAATCTCCCACAGCTAAAAATATAAAACAAATACTTGACTTTATGTTTTCATAACTTGATGTATATGAAATTGTTTTAAAATATTTTAATAACTATATTTATGTATAGTTCACTTCCTTTGTAATTCTATCTAGTTTATTTTATATATTTTAAAAGATTCTTAGAGAGGACCTGTAGGCATTATTAGCATTTTATATATACACACACATCCAAAAAAACCCTGCATTAGACCCTTGATAAATGTCTGTTGGATTGTGTTATAGTCCTACTGCGTGGACATAGGTGAGTGAACTATATAAAATCTGGATGTGCACCTTCTAGTGCTATATTCCTCTAATTTTTAAATTTTCTCTATATAGACTTAATAAGCCACAGCAAGATATTTAGAGCTCTTCTTAGGGTGACCTCTGGTGGTAACTTCTCTCTTTGCAGTTTTAATTTCATTGTTTTCAGAGAATTTCATCCTCTAGGATGTGTCTGATCATTAATGGCAGTTGCATGGATCGTAGCCAGACACGCCCAGGAGTATTAACCACTTCCCCTACATGCTTCAGGAATGGGTACATATGAAGGAGGAATCAGAGGATGTGTTGAGAATGATTGGAGAAGACCATAAAACTCAAAAGGTCTCAGGGAAGATGTGTGTGTGTGTGTGTGTGTGTGTGTGTGTGTGTGTGTGTGTATAAAATTATATACACATATATTATATATAACATATACATACATATATGTGTATATATCCTATGCTTGTGTGTATTCATGTATATATATATGTTTATATGCATACATGTGGGTATGTATATATAAATACATATGTGCTTGTGTGTATCATATGTCTATGTATATGCATATATATGTGTATACATGAAGGTATATATGTGAGTATATGTATGTATGTGTGTTTATGTGGGATAGAGGTATCAGGAGGTAATAAACCCTGAAAGAAGGATTGAGAGAGTAAGAGATTGCTTTTATCCTTCCTTCTTTAAATGTAGAGGGAAGATAACAAAAACCAGATCTTCACAGGGGAAGGGATGTTGAGCCTCAGCAAACTTTCCTTTCCTCAGCTAGGAAGACTGGGGGACTTCTTGTTTTTTCACTGACACATCTGTAACAAAGGACCCTTTGGTCTAGTTTTGACTCCAAAGACTACCCTTGAAGGGCCACCAATCTTTAGCTGCCTGAGAACTTTTTTGGGGGAGTTCTCTCTTCCACTTTTGCCTGATGCCGGGGGCACAACAGTATCTGAAAGCAAAAATGTATCTACTGCAAACAGAAAAAATAACCTTGAAAAAATGTGCTCTTTGACTATATTAAAAAACTCAGATTGTAATACCAAATTAAGTATAAAATTTCACTCTTCTTGATCTTATTTATTACTGACACAGTTGAGGAGGCTGGGATACTGGTAGAATGGACCACCAGAAAGTTTGAACAGATAGCAGTCTTCCTGGGCAGTTCAAAATCATTCATTGTAATATCAGAGGTGACTAATTTTTAAGATGATTATGAAATTCCACATTGACAGTTACTTTTCTTCCGTTTTTTTGGTCCTTCAGTCTGCCTGACATGAAATTCAGTTAAGTACTGAGAGCATTTTATTGGTTCAAGTTTGGGTGGGGAGACTGTTGACCCTATTGATTAAAAGGCAATAAACAAACTTCCTGCCCCGAGGAAAGAGAAATGGAGGATAACTGAATCATAACATAAAAATGTCAGAACTTCAGAACTCATAAAGAAACCAAGGCAGAGTAGTTGTCTCTCTTTAAAAGACGAAGAGGTAACTATGGCAGAACTTGAGTTCAAATAAAGTGAGTTGTTTTTTTTTTTTTTTTTTTTTGAACTAAGACAGCTAGGTAGTGTGGTGGATATATCCCTGAGGATCCCTTGTTCTGTGACTCTGGGCAATCACTTAATTTATGTTTGCTTCAGTTTCCTCAACTGTCAAATGTGGATATCTGCACCTCCCTTACAGGGTTTTTGTGAAAATTAAATGCGTATTTCCTTCCCTTCTGATTCAAAACATATTATTCTTTCCATTGAACTATGGTGTTTTTAGTCATCTTTTTCTCTCAGACTAATGAAAGGATACCATATCAAGCATGGAACAATGGAGAGCACTTTGTTTCTGGAGTTGGAAAATGTGAGTTCAAATCCCATGTTTAAGCCTTACTACTTGTGTGACTTAGGGGCAAATTATTTGATTTTTCTGAGTCTCAGTTTCTTCATTTGTAAAATGAGAGGTTGGACTATTGGACTCAAGGTCCCTACCAGCATTCAATGTCACCTACAAAAAAATAGGTTAAGTATCCAATTTGTACAAACTGGGGAAAGCAAAAAGAGGGAATCAAAGGTAGTTATAGCAAAGTAAAGGAAGATGGGGGTCAAAATAGCAAGTGGAAGCTTCTGCTTCTCTTTAGGAAGACATAGTGACAATTCTATCAGGAAAGTGCATGGCAGGAGGCTGAAAAACAAATAAGGAAAGAGAATCAAGGAGAAGGCGGGCCCTGCAGCAAGAGTAACCTTCAGAACAAAGAGGGAGCAGAAAGCCTGGAATTCAGTTGCTTACATGACAGCCCCATGGGAGAGCAGTGGGAAGAAAGCATGGGCGGAGGATTTGACAATTAAGTGCAAAAAAGACAAGGAAATGGGGAAATTAACAGAAGCTGGGATTTTCCTACCTGAAAATGTCACAGAGGGTTTGTGAGTTAGCAACATTATGGAAATTGCTGTGAGGGCTGGAGAAAATTGCTTTATATTCTGAGCATTTCTTTTCACCTCCTGATTTCAAATTAGGGCTGCATCCCTGCTGTGTGCTGAGGAGATCCAGGAAAAAGGGGTGACCATGGAGGACAGGCTTCTCTAAAAAAAGAAGGGGTTAGATGTCTTTTTAGGTTTCTCATGGTGAGAGGAAAAGATCTAGAAACTTTGATTCAAAGCTGGAAGGGATCTTGGAAATCCTCTAGACCAATCCTCTTATTTTACAGCTTAGGAAATGAGGCTGAGAAATGACATGAGTTATTTAAGATCATAGATAAGATAATAGATGTCAGAGTCATAGTGGGACCTTACCGAGCTTTGTTTTCCATAAAGTTTCTCAAAGGGTGAAAAGAAAAAGGAAAGCAAAGGAATATAGTGATTGAGGGAAGGCTGAGACAACATTTGTTATGGGAGGTAAAGCCTGTATGGCCAGTAGGGAATGTTTTCCCCAGATTATCTTGCATTGATCTCAGGCAATACATTATGGTACTGGAAAGGGTGGCCAGGGAGGTTATATCATATGGAAGAGAAAGGTAAGTTCCAGTAATAATTAATAGATGGAGAGAATAGGAGAGAAAACTCCTATTTTAGGAGGAAGGGGAGTTTCTTGCCTATGGAAATAGGTATTCCATAGGGCATAGTACAAAGGCTAGGTGATATGTCATTGAAATTTTATAGTGGATGCATTAAGGGGTATAGGAATAAGGAATCTGGTGTGTGTGTGTGTGGGGGGGGATAGTATTTGGATAAGGACTTAAAATTAAAAAAAAAATTGAATAAAAGAAGGTTATCCTTCCAATGTATAGGGGACAGAGTTCCTCCATTTCAGGAGATTTGGGTAAATCTGTAAGTAGAAAGGCGTATATTTTTTTTCCCTAAAATAGTCTTCATCCCAAAGTCACATTAGCTAGTTCTCTGGTGAGGCATAAGGAATATCAATCCACTTTTTCCCCTCTCATACAATAAAGATTTTTTTTCCCCTGAGGCAGTTGGGATTAAGTGACTTGCCCAAGGCCATACATTTAGGCCTTATTAAGTGTCTGAGACCAGGTCCTCCTGACTCCAGGACTGGTGCTCTATCCACTGAGCCACCTAGCTGTCCCACAATAAAGTTTTAATAGAGCCAGTATTATATAATCATATACAATACCACATATATAAATGAAAACAACAATTATTCCCCAATACTAAGTTCCAGAACCCAATGAGGAAAGCTCCATGTAGTATGGAAAGATCAGTGTGAACCAGGCTTCTTTTTGAGATAAAGCTAGTTTTTTTGTTTTTCATCTTTCTTTTGCTTGTGGATTGAAAAAGGTTAAAAATTAGCAAGCAGAAATATTAGACAAACTTTGTAAAATATTCCTTGTTTCATGAATCTGCGAAATTTTTGATTTGAGGACAACTGTGGTTTTTCCTTTGCACATGTGAGATAGCATATGATAATATAACAGTGCCTTTTTTGAGACTTTACTGCATACAAGAGAACTGTTTGGTTCTGCAAATATGTATTGTATCTAGGATATACTGCAACATGTTTAGCATATATAGGACTGCTTGCCATCCTGGGGGGGGGGGGGAGGAGGGAGGGAGGGGAAAAAACGAAACATAAGTGATTGCAAGGGATAATGTCGTGTAGAAATTATCCTGGCATGGATTCTGTCAATGCGAAGTTATTATTAAATAAAATAAAATTTATTATAAAAAAAAAAAAAAAAAAGAGACTTTACTGCATGATATTGGACAAGTAAGTGAAGGGACATTGTTCATGCCTCCCCAAACATTCTACACAACTATTCTGAATTTGGGATAAAAACTTAAAAAAAAAAAAGGTGGATGGAAAATAGAAGGATGGCTTGTATATTTATTGTTAAGGGTAAATTTGCCAATGAGGTTTTTGGAACATGCCTAGATCTCCTAACATGGAAGCATCCCTTGGCATGCTCAGATGTCCTAAAATGAAGGCATTCTTCATTTTGTACCACTTGGGTGGGTGTAGCCTTCTTTGACTGCAACAAGCTGAGCTTTTAAAACTGACAGTATTTTAATATTGAGCTCTTTTTGCCTCTCTTTCGCATAAGCCCCATCCCTATGCTTTGTCCTGCTGCATCCAGAAAGTGAATGAAAATCTCAGTTCCCTCAGAGTGGATACTATGAACTGAACCCATGAGTGAGAAAGGACTTCCTTACCCTGATCACCATCTCTTACCTTGACCCTCAAAAATGGGGATTGTGCTCGCTATTCATTATTATTTTGCATTTTCAGCTTCAAGTGCTAAATGTGATCAGATCCCCACTATACCTCAGAATTGGAGCCATGGTGAACATGGAGGCAAGATTCCAAGTGTACTGGGAGAGCCTAATAGTCTGTGGAAAAATCCAAAAAAAAAAAGAGGGGTACCTGGGACTAGTAGGGGATCTCTCCCCTAAAATTGAGAGAATTCCAATTGATGGGAGCTAGAGCTATTAGCAAGGACCTAGACATCCTTCAGTTCCCTTAAGTGGACTAGAGAATTTTGGTGCTTTGTCTCACTCTTCATATATAAGTATATATGTATGTAGGTATATGATTACTATACATAGTCATAATATGTATATGTACACTTAAATATACCTCCCTCTCTGTCTCTCTGTGTGTGTCTGTTTGTCTCTGTCTCTCTTTGTGTCTCTGTCTGTCTCTGTCTTTGGCTCTGTCTCTCTGTCTCAGTCTCTCTCTCCTCCTCTTTGTCTCTTTCCTTCTCTCCTCTCCCTTTCTCCCTCCATCTTCTTTCTCTTTTTCTTCCCTTCCTCTTTTTCACCCCACCATCAATTTTCTAACACACACACACACACACACACACACACACACATACATACATAGATAAAGATATAGGTATATATTCCTAAACTTAACTTAGATAAACTTGAACCAAAAACTATATATGATTGGATAGGACCGGCTTCCTGAGATAGTGATAGTGTTCATGCTACAAGTGTGATTCTCAGAAACAAAAACTTGTTATATGCCCTAGAAAGGAACCAATACCTAGAACAATAATTCCTGCTGCTCTTACCTATGGTTCACTAACACCAAAAATTCTTACACCCATTACAGAGAGTATATGTGGATGTATGGTTTCAATCTGTTACATCTTCATGTTCTGTATTTGAATTTAGGGATTGTGCTGAAAGTGGACAAGATTCTGCCAAAAAGAGGCATAAGGTTGACTTACATAGAAAAAAATTTCCTTCTTGCCCTTAGATAGCAGTGAAAGGCAAGTTGAGACCTACAATGATGGGAGAATCAATCCAGTTAGGATAGTCTTCAGTTTTTTAGAACGACTTAACAATAGTTTATATCTACATAGTGTTATATGGTTACACGGCACTTGACATACATTATCTCATTTGTTCTTTTTGATAACCCCATGAGGCAGGTGGTATATATAGATAGATACACACACACACATTTTATATATATATATAAAATTTTATATATATATATTTTATATATATATATATATAAAATGTGTGTGTGTGTGTATCTATCTATCTATCTATCTATAGTGTGTGTGTGTGTGTGTGTGTGTGTGTGTGTGTCCTTTGGAATTGTCATGATGCATTGTAGTTATGACAGTAGATAAATACATACATAGATATATACATATACACACATATATATGTATGTTACACCCATTTTACAAATGAGAAAGTTGAAGCTCAGAAACCTCTTGTGATATATGCAAGATTAAATAGCTAATAAATAACAGAATTTGGATTCAAATCCAAGTCTTCAAGTTTCTCAAGTCTAAAGAGACTTTCAACTCCCCCAAATATACCTATAGTTAAGAAAGAATAAAGTCATGACTGGAAAGAAAGTTTACTGTGTAAAATGCTGATGAGCAGGAGCAAAGTGAATGAAATTTATGTTAAGATGTAAAAGTGACTGTTAATTCCCACCTTTTTTTTTTTTTTTTTAGGTAAAACACATTTCTATATTAACCTTGTTGCCAACAAAGAAAAAAAGCAAGAAAAATAAAGTAGAAAAAATGCTTTAACTTGTACTCAGAGTTCATCAGTTCTCTCTCTGGAAGTAGATAGTATTTTGTGTCATGTGTCCTTTGGAATTGTCATGATGTATTGCAGTGATGACAGTAGCTAAATCTGTAATAGTTGATTATCATTATAATATTGATAATACTCTGTACAATGTCCTCTTGGTTCTCTGCATTTCACTTTGTGTCAGTTAATTTAAATCTTCCTAGGTTCTTTTGAAATTATATTCTTGGTCATTTCTATATCACAGAGGCAAAGTCAAGATGGCAGAGTAGAGGCAACCAACAACATAGCCAAGCTCTCCCAACATTCCTCTGTAAACAACTTTAACATAACATGTCAAATGACATGCTGGAGCAGCGCAGCCACAAAACATTTGAGTGAGATGATTTTCCAGCTCAAAACAATTTAGGAGGTTACCAGGAGAGGTACCACAGCAAGAGTTGGCCTGAAGCACATGTGGCAGCATCTGTGGTGTGCCTTGGAGGTATTTCTTTGCTACCACAAAAAGATCTGCTATTTTTGTAGATGTGGGTCATTTTTCTTTTTCTTTCATCTCTTTGTGATATAGAGCTATTTGTGGTATTTTTGGGTCCTAGCATATGCACTGTTATATAGTCTTTGGGCACAGTTCCAAATCATTCTCCAGTAATGGTTGGCTTAGTGTATCATTGTACCACCAGTGTGTTTCAGCATTTTATCATTTTTCTTTTCTCTCGGCAGTTATCATTTTTCCTTCCCCTTCAACATTTATCACTTTTTTCTCTCATTAGCCAATCTGATAGATGTGAGATAGTACGTTAGAGTTCTTTAAATTTGCATTTCTGTCTTAATGATTTAGAACATTTTCATATGACTATTTAAAGCTTAGATTACTTTTTCTGAAAATAGTCTGTCCATATCTTTTGACCATTTATCCATTGAGGAATGGCTCTTATTTTTATAAATTTGATTCTGTTCCTTATATACATAATAAATGAGAACTTCCCACCCATGCCTTTTCCTGCTTTCCTTTTAATTTTAGCTGCATTTAATTTTGTTTGTGCAAACCTTTTTTAATTTAATATAATTAAAATTATCCATTTGACTTCCTGAGCTCCTCCCTTTCTCTTATTTAGTATTAAACTCTTCGCTTATACATAAATTTCATAAGCATTTTTTCATACACCCTTAATTTGCTTATGATATCACATTTTATGTCTAAGTCATGTACCCATTTTGCCTTTGTCATGGTATACAGTATGAGATGTTAATCTATGATTAGTTTTTCCCCAAACTATTTTCCAGGCAATATTTGGGTAATAGCTCTAGTCTCAATATCTTGTATCTTTGTGCTAATCAAACAAATTTGCAGTTATTTCCATATGTATATTCTACACCTAATCTATTCCATTTTTTAACTACTCCATTTCTTATCCAGTAGTCACTTATTTTGAAAATTACTGCTTTGTAATATAATTTGAAATTTAGTACTGCAAGGCACCCTTCTATCATTTTTCCCTCTGTTAATTCCCATTCTTGCAGATGAATTTTATCATTTTTTTTCTAGCTTTAGATAATAATTCTTTGATAGTTTTATTGGTATGGCAGTAAATTAGCAAATTAGTTTAGGCAATATTGTCATTTTTATTTTATTGGTTGGACTTACCCTTCAGCAATTAATATTTCTCCAAGTGTTTAGATATATATTTGTGTAAAAAGTGTATTGTAACTGTGTTCATAAAATTATGTTCATAAAATTGGGTTGATCCCTGGGGATAGACAGTATTTTATATGGTCTGCAGTGATTTTTTTCTTTCTATATTTCCCTGCTGGGTTTTGTTGGCAATATATAAAAATGATGATGATTTATGTGGATTTATTTTCTGTTCTCTATTTTTGCTAAAGTTTTTAATTGTTTCAACTAGCTTTTCAGTTGACTCTCTAGGATTCTTTGTGTACTCATATCTACAAAGAGTATTAGTTTTGTTTTCTCAATGCCTATGCTAATTATTTTAATTTCTTTTTCTTGTCATATTGCTATAGTTAGCATTTTTAGTACAATATTCAATTATAAATGGTGAAAATAAAATCCTCTGGTCTTCTTGAGAAGGCTTAAAGTTTATCCCTATTACAGATAATATTTGTTCTTTGTTTCAGATGGATACTACCATAAAAAGCTCCATTTCTTTCTGAGCTTTCTAGGATTTTTAATAGGAATGGATGTTGTACTTTGTCAAAACTTTTTCTTCTTAAAAAAAATCTATTGAGTTAATCAAATGATTTTTTGTTGTTTTGTTTTTGGTATGTCCAATTATGCTTATAGTTTTCCTAATGTTGAACCAACTTTGCATTCCTGGTATAAATTCTACCTGGTCATAATGTATATATAATCTTTGTGAAAAATTGCTGAAATCTCCTTGCTAATATATTTTTAAATTTTTGTATCAATATCCATTAAGGAAATTAGTAATAATTTTCTTTCTCTGTTTTTTTTTTTTTGTTTGTTCTCTCTGGTTTATATATTGAAACTACATTTGTCCACACTTAACACCATACCCCAAGATAAGGTCAAAATGGGTTCATGACCTAGGCATAAAGAATGAGATTATAAATTAATTGTAAGAACATAGGATAGTTTACCTCTCAGAACTGTGGAAGAGGAAGGAATTTATGACCAAAGAAGAACTAGAGATCATTATTGATCACAAAATAGAAAATTTTGATTATATCAAATTGAAAAGTTTTTGTACAAACAAAACTAATGCAGACAAGATTAGAAGGGAAGCAATAAACTGGGAGAACATTTAAACTGGGAGTCAAAGGTTCTGATAAAGACCTCATTTCCAAAATATATAGAGAATTGACTCTAATTTATAAGAAATCAAGCCATTCTCCAACTGATAAATGGTCAAAGGATATGAACAGAGAATTCTCAAAGAAATTGAAACTATCTCTAGCCATGAAAAAATGCTCCAAATCATTATTAATCAGAGAAATGAAAATTAAAACAAGTCTGAGATACCACTACACACCTGCCAGACTAGCTAGAATGACAGGGAAAAATAATGTGGAATGTTAGAGGGGATCTGGGAAAACTGGGACACTGATATATTTTTGGTAGAATTGTGAATACATCCAACCATTCTGGAGAGCTATTTGGAACTATGCTCAATATGCATATCCTTTGATCTAGCAGTGTTACTATTGGGCTTATATCCCAAAGAGATTTTAAAGAAGGGAAAGGGACCTATATGTGCAAAAATGTTTGTGACAGCCCTGTTTGCAGTGGCCAGAAACTGGAAACTTGAGTGGATGCCCATCAATTGGAGAATGGCTGAATAAACTATGGTATATGAATGTTATGGAATATTATTGCTCCATAAGAAATGACCAGCAAGATGATTTCAGAAAAGCCTGGAATGACTTACATGAACTGATGTTGAGTAAAATGAGCAGGACCAGGAGATCATTATATACTTCAACAACAATACTATATGAAGATCAGTTCTCATGGGCGAGGCTCTCTTCAACAATGAGATGAACCAAATCAATTCCAATAGAGCAATAATGAATTGAACCAGCTTCACCCAGCAAAAGAACTCTGGGAGATGACTATGAACCACTGCATAGAATTCCCAATCCCTCTATTTTTGTCCACCTGCTGCATTTTTGATTTCCTTCACAGGCTACTTGTACACTATTTCAAAGTCTGATTGTTTTTGTACAGCAAAATAACTGTATGGACATGTATACATATATTGTATTTGACTTATTCTTTAACATATTTAACATGTATTGGTCAACCTGCCATCTGAGGGAGGGAGTAGGGGAAGGGGAGAGAAGTTGGAACAAAAGGTTTTGTAACTGTCAATGCTGAAAAATTATCCATGCATATATCTTGTAAATTAAAAGCTATATAATAATAATAAAAAAAGAAACTACATTTGTCTTATTATAGAGATTTGGTAGAACTTACCTATTTAAAAAAAAATGTTTTATATTGTATTGGATTCTGGTCCTGCAAATTTTTTCTTAGGGAGTTCATTTATGGCTTGTCAAATTCTTCTTCTCAGGGTGATTTAAGTATTCTATTTTCTCTCTTTTCCTCTTTTTTTTTTTTTTTGTAAATGTTCATTCATGTAGATTGTTAGTTTTATTGGCATATAGTTAGGCAAAACAGATCCTAATAACTGTAAACTGAGTGGATGCTCATCAGCTGGAGAATGGCTAAATAAATTGTGGCATATGAATGTTATGGAACATTATTGCTCTATAAGAAATGATCAGCATGATGATTTCAGAGGCCTGGAGAGACTTACATAAACTGGTATTAAGTGAAGTGAGTAGAACTGGGAGAACATTGTATACAGCAACAGCAAGATTATATGATGATCAATTCTGATGGACTTGGCTCTTTTCAACAATGATGTGATTCAGGCCAATTCCAATAGACTTGTGATAGAGCCATCTGCACCCAGAGAGAGGATTGTGTGAATTGAATGGGAGTCATAACATAGTATTTTCACTTTTTTGTTGAGGTTTGCTTACATTTTGTTTACTTTCTCTCTTTTTTTCTTTTTTGATCTGATTTTTCTTGTGTAGCATGATAATTGTGGAAATATGTATAGAAGAATCACATATGTCTAACATATATTGGATTACTCCCCATCTAGTGGATAGGGAGAAAAAAAAATTGGAATACAAGATTTTGCAAGGGTGAATGTTGAAAATTATCTATTCATATGTTTTGAAAATAAAAAGTTTAAAAAACAGATCTTACTAATTCCTTTAATTTCATTTCCATTAGTTCTACATTTTCAATTTTGTTGTTTAATTGGAGATTTTAAAATTTATTCCTTGTCTAGTTTTTTCTTTTGTTTTTAGTTAATGTCACTGATATGTTCTTTCTTGCAATATTTTTACTTGCAATATTTTCTTCTTGACCTTGGAGTTCTGGAATTAGACTATAAAATTCCTGAGGATTATAATTTTGGGATTTAGGTGATTGATAGAGTCTTTGAATTTCTGTTTTATCTTTTGGTTCTAAGATATTTGGGCAGTTTTTCCTCATAATTTCTTGAAATATGATGTCTAGGCTCTCTTTTTTTAATCAAGATTTTCAGGTAGTCAGATAATTTCTAAATTATCTCTCTTCTTCACCATTTTTTAGGCCAATTGGTGTTGTTTTTACCAGATATTTCATATTTTCTGCTATTTTTCATTTTAAAACTTTGCTTTATTATTTCTTGATATCTCATGGAATCATTAGCTTCTAATTGTGCTATGCTAAATTTTAAATTAATTTTAAATTAAAATAAAATTTAAAATTAGATTTTTTTTAAAAAATCTAATTTGGACTGAAAATTAGGGATGCTAGTAGTCTTTTTAAAAATTACTTGCCCCCTTATTACATTAATCAAAAACTATTAATCAAGTTTGTAAATAATTGCCATGTGGTGGGAGATCCTGTTCTAGGCAATTCTCAAGGATTTTATAATCTATTGAGTAAGACTCAAATGTGTAATATTCTTCTCTAAAATGTAATATTCTCTGGGAGCAGGTTTCTTGGGGGGCTTCTGGAGGCAACCTTCATTTCAGTTCAGTAATCACCCCAAATGCAACCAGGGATTAAGGTCCAAATCCTTTATTGTCTCTGTCCAAGTTTTGTCTCCTTTCCTGGGGCCCAGTTAGCTTTCTTAGAGACCTATTTCTCTCCTTGGTTCTGAGAGTTTAAGCTCCTCCACCAGTCCTTTGTCTTCTCTGCTTCTGTCAGCTTCTTGAGGTCCTCCTGAATGTGTCTTGGTTTCTGTGGGGAAAGCAGGAGGACTGCCACCACTTCTCTGGTCTTCCCTAGTTCTGCCGACTGAACCCTGATTGAGACTCTTAGCTTATATATGTTCTCTTAAAGGTGTGAATCTTGTGGAACTATAGTAAGTACTAAGTACATGTAATGAACTAGAAAACTGTTAAGCACCATGCTAAATTAGATAACTATTGTCTATCAATTCCACTGACTTAGTATCTTGTTTCAAGTTCTGGCCCAAAACAAATATGTATGTAGGTATATAAAAATTAATATGGAATAGATACAATATAACAGTAGAGAGAAGACAGTAGCACTCAGATGGATTGTAAAATACCTCATATAAAAAGTGACTTTTGAGTTGAATTTTGAAGGAACCAGAGATTGTAAAGTTCAGGTTGGGAGGGAGTGTATGAGGAACAGTTGCTAGTGGAAAGACTAGGAATCTGGGGATAGTGTCATGTATAAAATATAATATGAAGGTCAATTTAGCAGGATTCTAGAGAATAATTGAATGAAGGTTGGGGTCATCTTATAAGGATTTAAAATACCAAACAGAAATGTTTACATTTGATTTCCAAAGTAATAGGGAGTCACTGGAGTTTACTGAGAATGGAAGAAAAAAATGCTCTTAAAGAAAAATCACTTCAGCAGTTTTGTGGAAAATGGATTGGAAAAGGGAGAGATAAGGAAGGGACATCAATTATAAGTTTATTATATATCCACCAATGGAAGTGTTGAGATCCCAAAGTGGGGAGTAGAGAGGAGGATACAGATTTAGGTTGTGAAGGTAGAAGCAACAAGAATTGACAACTGATATATGGGGCAAGTAAGAATCAAGTCAATAAGTATTTATTCAGATACAAAGCTAAGCACCAGAGTACAAAAACAAGCAAAAAGAAATATAGTCTCTATCAGCAAGGAATTTATATTCTAATGGGAAAAGGTAACACCTAAAAGGGAGCTGAAATAGTGCAGGGGAGTAAATACCCATGTGAAGAAATGATGAGGAAATCTGGAGAATGAAATAGGTCATGGGAGAACCAGCCTCAAAATAGAGTTTCTATGAGGAACTCAGAGTCAGGATGACACTGAAATTATAAACCTCAGGAAATTCAGAAGATGGGAGTGCTTGGGAAGGTAAAGAATTCTGGTTTTATGTGTTAAATTTAAGTTACATATGTGACATTATTTGAAATGTCAAAATGGCACTTCCTAATGTCCAGGAAGTAGTTGAGGTTGGGAGACTAGAACACAGGAAACGAAGTAGGAAATAAGATTTCTTTTATCTTGGTCAACAGATCAGCTAGGTAGAAACAAATTCAGAGTCATTTCTTTGTTATTGCTAATTGTTATTCTTACAGTGGTGGAGAATTTGAATTTCTGTTTGTGTTTTTAAAAATCTTCTTCAATCAAGCCATTCTCCAAATGATAAATGGTCAAAGGATATGAACAGAAAATTTCCAGATAAAGAAATTGAAACTACTTCTAGACATATGAAAAAATGCTCCAAATCATTATTGATCAGAGAAATGCAAATTAAGACAACTCTGAGATACCACTATACAACTCTCAGATTGGCTAGAATGACAGGAAAAAAATATGATGAATGTTGAAGGGGATGTGGGAAAAGTGGGACACTGATACGTTGTTGGTGGAATTGTGAATGCATCCAGCCATTCTGGAGAACAATTTGGAACTATGCTCAAAAAGTTATCAAACTGTGCATACCCTTTGACCGAGCGCTGTGGATATTTACTTATAAGTGGTACTTATATCCCAAAGAGATCTTAAAGGAGGGAAAGGAACTCATATGTGCAAAAATGTTTGTGGCAGCCCTTTTTGTGGTGGCTAGAAACTGGAAATTGAATAGATGCCCGTCAATTGGAGAATGGTTGAATAAATTGTAGTATATGAATGTTATGGAATATTATTGTTCTGTAAGAAATGACCAGCAGGATGATTTCAGAAAGGCCTGGAGAGACTTACACAAACTGATGCTGAGTGAAATGAGCAGGACCAGGAGATCATTATAAACTTCAACAACAATCCTATATGATGATCAATTCTGATGGAAGTGGCTATCTTCGGCAATGAGAGGATGCAGTTCAGTTCCAATTGATCAGTGATGAACAAAACCAGCTACACCAATGAAAGAACTATGGGAAAAGAGTGTGGACCACAATATAGCATTTCTACGTCTTCTGTTATTGTCTCTTTGCATTTTTGTTTTCCTTCTCAGATTATTTTTATCTTATTTCTAAATCTTATTTTATTTCTGCACCAAGATAACTGTATAAATGTGTGTGTGTGTGTGTGTGTGTGTGTGTGTGTGTGTGTGTTTAACATATACTTTAACATTTAACATGTATTGGTCTAACTCCCACCTAGGGGAGGAAGTGGGGGGAAGGAGGGGAAAATTTGGAACAGAAGGTTTTGCAAAGGTCAATAATGAAAAATTACCTATGCATATGTTTTGTAAATAAAAAGCTAAAATAAAAAAATTAAATTAAATTAAATTTTTAAAAAAATAAAGTTTTTATTAAAGGTTTGCTACCAAAGTCTGGCTAGAGAGCGCCCTCTTGTGGCTATTCATAATATGGTTCTTAAATTCAGACTCCTTGCCCAAAAGACATGTCTAGCATAAGAATTGCTGTGAATTCTTGTAACAGTTTCTTCCCCTATCACATTTAGATAGTTTTCCTGGGTTCCATTGGATTTAGAACTGAACAGAATATTGAAGTCATTGATCCATTTGCTCCTTTTACAGATGGAAAAATAGGCATAGGGAGAGTCAGAAAATAATATAAGATCACCTAAATAGCTAGGTAGTAAAATCTGGGATACTCAGACCCAAGTCATTTCTGTTATCCAGGGCTGAGTAAACTGTGACTATTTTTGGATAATATACCTGAGAATGGCCTTTTTTTTAAACATAAACAATTTTTTTTTTTAATGTAAAAAACATTCTTACCTCTTTGAGCAGTACAAAAACAAATAGGGGTAAGATTTGGCCCTCAGGCTGTGGCTTACTGACCTTGCAAGATTGCCATACTGTCCCTGTATTTTCACAGATTATACTTCTTTTTCCACATAGTTGTGGCTACAGCATATATTTCAAAACCTGAAGTATTAAACTGTATAGGTATGTGGCTTTCCTCAGGTATTTATGGCATAACATTGGAGCGAAAATTAGTAGTTAAAAAATAGTAGGAAAATTGCTTCTATAGGGAAAGGGACCTACCTGTATGTGCCAAAATGTTTGTGGCAGCCCTGTTTGTAGTGGCCAGAAACTGGAAAATGAATGGATGCCCATCAATTGGAGAATGGCTGGGTAAATTGTGGTATATGAATGTTATGGAATATTATTGTTCTGTAAGAAATGACCAGCAGAATGAATACAGAGAGGCTTGGAGAGACTTACACGAACTGATGCTGAGTGAAATGAGCAGAACCAGGAGATCATTATACACTTCGACAACGATATTGTATGAGGATGTATTCTGATGGAAGTGGACTTCTTTGACAAAGAGACCTAACTGAATTTCAATTGAGAAATGATGGACAGAAGCAGTTACACCCAAAGAAAGAACACTGGGAAACGAATGTGAACTCTTTGCATCTTTGTTTTTCTTCCTGGGTTACTTTTACCTTCTGAATCCAATTCTCCCTATGCAACAAGAGAACTGTTCAGTTCTGCAAACATATATTGTATCTAGGATATACTGCAACATATCCAACATATAAAGGACTGCTTGCCATCTAGGGGAGGGGGTGGAGGGAGGGAGGGGAAAAAATTGGAACAGAAACGAGTGCAAGGGATAATGTTGTAAAAAAATTACCCTGGCATGGATTCTGTCAATAAAAACCTATTTTTAAAAAAAAGTGAAATGATCAACATAATGCTTTAAGAAAATTAAGTTGGTGTCAGTATGCAATGAATTAATGGGAAGAGTAAAGATGTGAAGCAGACATGCAGTTGTCTTGAACTGTCATGGACTTTTATTCAGGTGGCAACAATGACAATTAAAAGGATGAAAAAAGATATGAAGGAAGAAATTGATAGGATTTAGCGATTGGTAGACTTTTGGCAAAGTAAAGGAAAAAATCAAGGATGATTCAGAGATTTAGGCAGAGGACTGGAGAAATCAGTATACATTTATAATAATGATAATAATAACATTCATCTAATATTCTAAAGTTTACAAAATACTTTGCACATATTACATTGTTTAACTCTGACAAAAACTCTTAGGGTAAATGATGTTATTAACCCAATATCACAAGTAAGAAAACTGACACTGACTGGAGTTAAATGATTTGCCCAGGATCACAGCTGATAAGTGTCTGAGATAAAATTTTAACACAGATTTTCTTTTTTTTAAAAATAACTTTTTATTGACAGAATCCATGCCAAAGTAATTTTTTACAACATTATCCCTTGTACTCATTTCTGTTCCGATTTTTCCCCTCCCTCCCTTCACCCCCTCCCCCAGATGGCAAGCAGTCCTATATATAACACAGATTTTCATGACTACGAGTCCAGGGCTCTATTCCCTATCAGAAACAAAGACAGTTTTGGGGGTTTTTTTGTTTGTTTGTTTGTTTTCAGGAGAAAAGATCATTGGTATACTAGGTCAGACAAAATGTGACTTTAGTTTTAGGCATTTTGAATTTAAAGAAATATTTAATAGGAAGTTGCAAACATAGTACTGATGATGAAAATCTAATTGGTTCACTTAGTAAATACTAGAAAAAGTCTGGGGAGTAGTTGAAATAAGATTACTGGATTGATGAAAGAAACAAACAAGGAAAGAAACTGCAACTGTAAAGATGGGTTATATGATAATTTGCATAATTACCAAGTTTATGAAGTATATCATGGGTCTTTTCTTGGTTGGGCTCTCTCTCTTCTCAGGAAAGGATGAATGGCTAGTGTATATTTTTATTGACATCCCTATCTCTATTCACAGAAAAATTTTTGATCACTTGACTTGTGTTTCTAGCTGTTTCAAATTTGATTATCCCTGTTCTGGTTATACCTTAGCAAGACTGTGTGATATCTTTGAAAAGGGTTATAATCTATAAGATCAAAAGTATTTTCATATTTTCATAGTAATGCTCATATTTTAATTTCTAATATAGTAAATATAGTAAACATCAATACATATAATCTACATGGGGCAGCTGGATAGAAATATAATACTAATAGAGAGCCTGGCTAAAGTCAAGAAGACCTGAGTTTATATTTTAGTTCAGACACTTACTAGCTGTGTGATTCTGGGCAAGTCACTTAACCCTGTTGCCTCAGTTTCCTCATCTGTAAAATAAACTAGAGAAGGAAATAGAATCCACTTCAGTATCTTTAAGAAGAAAACTTCAAAGGAGAGTCACAAAGAGTCATACAAGACTGAAACAACTAAACAATAATGACAACAGAATCTGCATAATGGAAGCTTTTCTAGAAATCCTCAGTTATTTTAACGGGTATAAAGAGTTCTGAGACCAAATCCACAGGCATAGGGAACTCCAAAATGAGGGAAACTACCTCAATTCTCTATGATTTAGTCCTAGAGAATTGCCCAAAAATTAAGTACTTTGCTCATATAAAAATATAAGCAAGTGTATATGAATTTAGATCTATCTTGGTTCCATGGCTGGTATCTCTCTCTCTATCAAACCACTCTGAGCATACACTTATATTACTGATACTAAACAAAAGCCATTTATATTCAATCTTATTAGCCTTCTCACCATATCAGCAATTCTTCATGCAGCAGATGCTGGATAGCTTATTTGATCTCTTAGTTTTATCTGAGTTTTCTTAGTTGAATGTGAGGTGAATCATAGAGAAATAGATGAGGTGGAATATAGAATTCAAAAATGTAATGCATGACACAGCATGCTCAGAATCACTAAAGGTCACTGATCTCATCTGTTCCCATGAATTTAATTATCATCTCCAGACTGATGATTCTCAAATCTATTTATCCAGGCCTAAACTCTTGCATCTTCAAATGCCTTTCAGACATCTTGAATTAGACGTCTTATATGCATCTTAAACTCAGTGTGTCCAAAACTGTCAGATATTCTGCTCTCCCTCTCCCCAAGCTTTACCTCCTCCCAATTATTTGAGGGTATCATCATTCTCTCAGGCATCGAGGATAAAAACCTGGGTGCCATCCCTGACTTTTCTTTCTTTCTCTTATTTTTATTTTATGAAACCAAACAAGCATTTCCATAACATAGCAGGAAAAAAAAAAACTGCAAAGCTATGAAGGAAGATGTTCTCCACCTTCAGAGAAATAGATGACAGGTGAAAATAAGCATACTACAGTGATATAGATATATGTGTATGCATAAATGTAAGAGCATATATATATGTTTAGAGGTGTCTATGTTTATGTATATATACCCACACTTAACTTCAGTCTTTAGGGTGGGCTGGTAGAGAGAGGGGAAAAAATAAAGAAAAAAGTGCACAGCAGAGAACAAAAGAAAACCAAGAAAGAAGTAAAAAAAATAGGACAGCTTTGAAAATAATGTGTAGTATTTGTTATATACATTTTCTTGAAATGGAAATGTATTGTTTTATATTGAATACTTTCTTATGGTTTGTTGTATACATGATTTTTTTTTCTTGTTTTGTACTTACATTTAAAATTTTTAAAAATTATTTTAAAAAAGAAACTATAAATCTATTATGTACAGCTTGCTATTCCTTTAAAATATATAATAAAGTTATCATGTAAATCTTTCTTTTTTTTTCCTTCCCCTCCAGAGATGGATACTATTTGACACAGGTATGTATGCATATGCAAAATCATTCATTGACACTGTATTTCTGGTACTTTGAAGAAGACACTCTATTTCAGTCAACCACTAAATATTTATTAAATTCCTAAGAGCCGGGGATACAAAATAATTCAAAAGACAGTTTCTTTCCCCAAGGAGTGCACAATCAAATGGGGGAACACAAGAAACAAATAAGCATGTGCAAAAGAGTGATATACAGGTTAAATATGAAACTCATCTTTCATGTATCATAGATATTAAATGAATTGTTTTTAAAAAATGTTTAATGGTTAACTAAAGATTGACTTAGGAAATCATCTGTCCTCAGAATGATAGGGAAACTTATAGAAAGGTCTTCATAAAATGTTTGGTATTGTTTTCAGAGGATAGACATATGTTTTGTTTTGTTTTATCTCCTAAACACGCCCCAGCCCCTCAATACACTATAAGTGCTTAATTGAGAACAGTTTCAAATTCACATTAAGAAGCAGTTTTTCAAATGTTATAAATTTGTTTTAAAGGTGCATTTACAACAGAAATACATTAGGGGGCTATCTAAGGCAGATTAAAGGCATGAAAAAGTCAAATGGCTTCTCTTTTTGAAGCTAAACTAAATAGGAAAGAGGGAAAATAAAGATTTAGGCTCCTTTTTGTTTTTTAAAATCAATTCTTTTAATATAATCTATTGCCAAAAATAAAAATAAACAAATAAAATGACCAAACTAAATGGTATGTAGGATAGAAAAATAGAATGCAAAGTGTTTTACTAGATGCTCTAGGAGATGGCTACTTCCTACAGCCCTGTGCAATTTTGAACAAGTCCTTTAATCTCTGAAGACCTTAGTTTTATCATCTTTCAAACATGAAAGTTACACTAGATTATCTCTAAAGTCCCTTCCAGTTCTAAACCTATGATCCTATGAGCTATAGTCCTGAATTTGCTACAAATGAGGTAAGTGACTTCATTTTTTTGAGCTTCAGTTTTATTGTTCAATCACTCCAGGTATGGACTGATTCAGTGACCCCATTTGAGATATTGGAGTGGTTTTCCAGTTCCTTCTGCAGATCATTTTACAGATGGGGAAATTGAGGCAAACAGGATTGAGTGACTTGTCCAGATTCACACAGCTCGTATGCGTCTGAGGCTGGATTTGAACTCAGGAACATGAGTGTTTCTGATCCTAGGCCTACTACATCATCTCAGTAAAATGGGGATCAGAATATTTAAGTTGAGACAAGAGGTAGTACAGGACTGGGAGAAGCCTTTGATAGTCAATGAAACTGTAGAAAGGCCATAGTTCCTGGGGATGGAGGTGGCGGAGGAAGGGGCTATTTAAGACTATAAATTGCAAATGAATTGTTAGTCTATTTTGGTAAAGCCAGCCTCCACACCCAAAGTTACTAAGCCAATAAAGTTATAGACCTGGTAAAAACACACACATAAATACCTTACATCACCTTCCTTCTGGGGTAGTGCTTTCCCTATAAATATATATGAGTAGCCATCATTATTTCTTTTGTTTAAAGTCTAGACTTCTTAAAAGGCAAATAGCCCTAGGAATAACATAATTTCAACTCTTCTTTTCCATTTATACTTTATAATAATTGAGTTTTATGGGCTTTTTATTCCTTAAAAGCAATAGTCGAGTAGAATTGTGGGAACATTGGACATCCCAGTTGATAAGGGAATATACAAGTGAGGAGTATGTCCAAGACAAAAGGGGATTGCAAACATTGAAACTAAGCAGTCTTGAGGATCTCCTACCTTAACTGTTTTGTGTTGGTATGCTAGGAAGTTTAATGAGGTCTTTAAGCTGATTGGGAATTTAAGCCTTTCCCTCTGGGGGCCTATCATAGACCCTATGGCTGGGAAATGTTAGCTAACTAAAACATCTACTTTTTAGTTTAGTGGTTTGGAATATAAAGCTACTAAAATCAACCAGTTTCCTATTTTTGCTCAAGGAACTGAATTCCTCCCTTTTTTAGGTCATAGATGACCTTGACCTCTATCTCCATGCTCATTCCACAAGGGAACATTTTTCTACTGCTAGATGAACATCAGGCCTTTCTAGTCTTCTTTAAATACAAAGAATAGTACATTATAGCATGTCCTCTAAGCACTATTTAACAAACATCAACTAAAATCAACAGGCATTTTATTAAGTACTTATTAAAGGACCATGCTAAGGTCTAGAGTGGAAAAGACAAAAATAAGACAATATCTGTTCTCTAGGACAGAAATTTGTAATGTAGATCATTGTCTGCTTGAGGACTTAAACTTTTTTCATTCATTACTCCCTTTTGCCCAAAAAATTTTTATGTGACTAAGTATATAGGTATATAAAATAGCCATACAAATCAAACATGGACTAATCACTTGGAAATTTATTTTAAAACAATTCTTTGTTATTCATAATTTTGTCATTTATTAAAGATGAAAACAAATTTGCATACTAATGAATAGATGTATTTGTTTATTTTTATATAATTGCTGAGGTGCTGGGTAGTCAGGTGAATGTTGGCAAAAGAAATCCTGAATCTCTGAAAACATTCTGGAAGCCTAACTACTCTCAGAGACAAGAAGAGAGGATGCCTGATGGTATTACAAGTGGACTCTTTTGAATTTGTTCAAGTAGACTTTTGATTACAGTCCCATCCCAGGTGGAGGTCTCTTGAAACCCCACCTTATTGTATCTAATCAGAAAGTTAAGTTATGATGTCAAATCTTCAAGGTTTTTTTTTTTCCCAGTGAAATAACTGCTTTTACTGTAGATCTTTGCTAAATCTTTTTAGGATGCTAAATCCATTTAGTCTATCAGTCAATGGTATACTCCCGTCTTATAGTACCTTCCCAAGGATTTAACCCACTTTTTAGCAGCATAATAAAATTGTTATGGCTTGATTTGGAAGTCTGTGCCTTCAGATTATTTTGGGATGACTTGAGAACACTGGCCAATAACCCCTAGAAACCTTGTTTCTCACCATGTAACCTATCATTTTGTTCGCTAATCCTCTCAGAGTTGGACTGCACCTCAAAAACTCAAGAGAATTCAATATATACTTTCATATTCAGAATACATACTTTTTCCTGTTGCCCAAAATTTTGCAACCCCTACATTCAGTTACTTAGCTCCACATGAAGCTGCAGTTTAAGAAACTTTGGTCTAGACAATTTGCAATCAGGAAAATCTTATCACCTTCTCTATACCCCAAAGAGATACTAAAAAATCGACATCTGTATTTATAATCTAGGCGGGATAGCAGATTTTTAAAAAGCTACATATAAATATAAATATATTACACATACATATATGTATATATGTATGTAGTTATATTCAAATTGCATAAAAATAGGTCCAAGATCATTTTTAACTAGAAAGCCTCAGCAGATAAGAAAAGCCTCAAGTTGAAGGTTGGTGGTATTTATATTAGGCCTTGAAAAAAACTAGAGATTTTAAAAAGTGGAGATGAGTAGGGAGTGAATTTCAGAGAAGATAGATAAGAGTGTTGTGTATAAGAAAGAGAAAGGAGGTCAGTTTGTGGGATCTACCTGATCTATGTAAAAGAGGATAATGTATAGCAAGGATAAAAAGCAGGGTGGGGCCATATTTCAAAATACATATTTTAAATGCCAAACAGAATAGTTTATACTTGAGTTTATTATTTATATTTATATCTGAGTCATGAGCTCTCAACATTTTTATTTCATGGACCACTTTGGCAGTCTGTAAAAGCTTATGGTCCCTTTCTTAGAATGTTTTTAAAGGCATAAAATAAAGCAATTCACATCACAAAGGAAGTTAATTTAAAAAGCAAATCAATTATTTTGGGACACAGTTATCAAAATATTTTTAAAAGTCTGTGGTTTAATTGAATATGTATGTTCTATATCAAATTGCTTTCCATTTCAGGGAGGGTTATAGTAAGGGAGAGAAAATTTGAAATTAAAAATAATAATAAAAAAAAAGATACCAAAAAATGTCTTTACATATAATTAGGGAAAAAATAAAATACTTTTAAAAGTTTGTGGTTAAGAATTTATTTTTTAGAGATAATAGGGCAACCCTATAGATACATAAGTGAACTTAGGTGATGAGATGGAGAGAAACTGACATGGATTCTATTCCTAAATTTTCTGGGTCAAGATTACTGGAACTATAATGTCTACTCTGGATTATAACAGAATGAATAAGGTTGAAATTGGAGTGAGTGTCAGAAGAGACACAGATCTAAGCCAAGTAAGCAGTTGCCTCCTTGGTCAGGTTTGAGTAACCCCAAAAGTTCCATCTACCATAAAATCAGTCCTTTGAAATCCTTCCAGCTGTTCCAAATCTGTATCTTGGAGACATTTTTTTTAGATTAGATTTTAGAATTGTCTTCTAAAGGCCACCGTTAAAATGTACAAATAAAAATGTATTGTTGTGAGAAGAGATTAATTTAGTTCATCAGCTTACCTCTCCAAGAAAACAGGTCTAACACATGTACTTTGAAGTGAGCAAGTAGGATCATGAAAAGAAGGATTAGATCTTGGAGGGTCTGATGAAAAAAGAGATGTAGCTAGAAGAAGCATCTGGGACAAATTTTGCCAGAATCATAACTTCACTATGAAACTGCTCTGTATATGAGTATGTATCAGCATGTGGTATAAGTAGGAGCCTATATGTAGCTATGCATATCCACATAAGTTCATATTTTGGAGGAAAAGGATAATGGATTCCAGCTGGTTTTTCATTGATATGAAATAGATACAAGGCCTATTTATTTTTTCACTCAATTAAAATAAACAAGAATTTGTTAGGTGCCTGCATATACTGGGTCCCAATAAGATACAAATAAAAAGAGACTTACATTTTCTGCTTCAAGACAACATATAGACGTCAAAACAGTAAGTATTTATTAAGGACTTTATATGTGCCAGGCAATGTATTAAAAAGTAGGAATAAAATACAGACAAAAAGAGAGAAATACTTGCCCTTGCAGAGCTTACATTCTAATAAGGAAGACAAAAGAGAGCTGAAATCTGGAGGAGGGAGGGAGATATCCTTACAAGGACAAAAGGACAAGGACATTTGAAGCCTTGAAAATGGACTAGATTTTGCCTCCAAATAGTCTGAATGCAACCCCATTTCATATTTCTTCATGTTAAAACATATATATATATAGCATCAAATAGTATACACTATGAACCCCAGGATTGCCCTTCATCATTGAAGAAATATTACTAATATTAGCAACCAAAAAAATCATCCCTTTTAAGTGTTCAATGGCAGGACTTGAGATATGAACCCTCAGTTCAATCAATCTTTATTAAGCTCTTGCTACATACCAGGTACTGTGTTAAGTGCTGGAGATTGAAAAGAGGAAAAAGAAAACTCCTGCCCTCAATTTGCTTGTACATTAGATAGGGTTACTGTATGCAGGATAAATAAGAAGCAATTAAAAGAGGAAAAGCCCTCTTTTAGAAGATGAGATTCCATCTAAAGGACCAGGGAAAGCAATGGGAAATGGGGGAGGGGAAGAGCCCCACAGATATTGGACAGTGCTCAGAGCTAAAAGATAGAGTGTTTTGTTTGTGGAACAGCCAGGTCAGTATCACTGGATCATAAAGTATAAGACTAAAAACATAGGATTTTTTTTTTCCTGCAAGCTAATCTTCATCTATAATCTTGATTGCTTTGGGAAAAGCTACATTCAACATATTGATTTTAGCCTATGTGATATGTAATATTTAGCCTCCTCACCTTCAGAACGGGCTGACTTTTTCTTTTGATAAGGTTTTCTAGGTGTGTAGGGGAGAGAGAAAATCCTATATCATGGTCAAGAATAATACTTTAAAAGTATTTAGATGCTTTTTCTTACCCCCAAGCTTTGGAAAAACCGATAGAATCAAGGTGGGTGGGAGCTTTTGAAGGAGACAAAACAGACAAAACAGTCATTGGTATGAGGCAAGCTGCTTTTGACTTGCAACCTTTTGTGTTGGAAGAGACTTTAATAGCAAGGTACTGGCAGATTCAGGGACAAGTGGGAACTGAGAGATGGTCAGAATAAAGTGACTGGCAGTTGTAGTATAAAGAAAGGGAATAATACACTATTGCTAGAGGAGCTGAGGGCTGACATCATTCCATCCTCAAGAGTCCAGCCTCACTATTTAAATTTTTTTTCACTTTTAAACCTAAACACCAATAAAAAAAAAAAATAAGCATTTTATATGCTAATAGAACTCTTTGTGTTCTACTATATATGAAACCATAAATAGAATTTCCATATATTTTTTTTAAGCACACAATAAATTTAACTTTAAAAAACATCTTGCTGGTCTGGTTTTTTAAAGAAAGTGTACTTCTGTACTTATTTTAAAAATATTTCGTTGGCCTCTTTTTTTTCTTCTGTTTTTGGGTATCATCATCTTCATTTTATTTTCCTCTCCTCAAACCCCTTCTTCTCCACCCACCCCCCCATCCTTAAAAACACAGAAAGAAAAAACAACAAGCCTTTGTAACAAATAAGCAATGTCAAATAAAAGAAATCCACACATTGCCCACAGCCCATATTCTAAGACTCCTTCTATTCTTCTCTGTCAGGATAAAGGGAATATGCTTCATTATAATTGCTCTAGAATTCATTTGAACATTACTTTGGTCAGAGTTGTTGTTTTAACAGTTTTTTATAATTGTCATTATGTAAATTCTTCTAGTTCTGCTCATTTCACTCTGTATCACTTTCTTCCCAGAATTCTCTCAAATTATCTTTCACCATTTCTTATGGAGCAATGACATTCCATTCCATTCAAATGCCACAATTTGTTTAGCATTTCCCTAATTAAGGGCATTCCCTTTGTTTCCAGATCTTTTCTTTTCTTTTAATCTTGTGGTCTCATTATTAAAGTCTAATCTGGCATTGAGTGGTAGAGTGGAGAGAGTGTTGGACCTGGAGTCAGGAAAGCCTATCTTCAAATCCTGCCTCTGACACTTATCTGCTATGTGACTCTTGGAAAGTCATTTAACATTTCTCAGCCTCAGTGTCCTCATCTCTAAAATAGGGATAAATATAATTGTAAAGATCAAATGGAATAATATGTGTAAAGCACTTTGCAAACCTTAATGTACTATGGGATATACCCTATTTTAAATATTTTAAAATGCAAGTTATTATTTATTATTATTAGGGAAAGTAATTTAGGATCAAAAGAACATGTGTAAAGGGCGTCACTTTCTGGGATATCTTTTCTCAAACAAAATTCAAGCTTGCTCACTCTGACTTCACTTTGAATCCAGGGTTTGATGAGTTTGGTGAGGTCACCTGTTGTCAGTTGGAGTGTGTGGAGGTATGTTACTCTGGCATCCCTCATACCTGGAATGAACTCTTTCTTTACTTCTGCCTATTAGGTTCCCTAAAAATTTCATTTCAGTACTTGTCTCAAGCACCACTTCCTATACCTGTACTTTCTATGTCTTTACTGATTTCCTTCTTTCCTCGCTTGTCCCCACCCCCAGCTGACATTATAGGTATAGGTACAGGCAAGGAGACAATAAAACTATCCAATTATTTTTATTTGCTAAAGACATGGTGTTTTACTTAGAAAATCTGAGAGAATCAGCAATGGAAAAGGAAATAGGCACAGCAAAATATCAGGATAGAAAAATAACTCCCAGAAAACAACAGAATTTCTATATATCAATAACAAAATTTAGGGAAAAATAATGGAAAAGGAAAAATATATTCAGGGTAGCTATAAAATTCATAAGATCTCTTAGAGTCAATATGAGTCATCTTTTTGCCAATAAGAGAAAACTGGCAGCCAAAGACAAGATCCACTAAGAGTATAAATTCATTTATACTCCTTTTATAAAGGAGCCTAGAGAGGTAGAATGGTATGGAGGACAGGGAGGTAGTCTAGGTTCAAGACCCATCTCAGACAGACAGGCACTGGCTGTATCATCCTAAGCAAGTCACTTCTTACTAATCCAAGCAAATCATGAAGACTAAATGCTTCAAAGGTGTACTCCTACATTGTTGGTAAAGGGTGGCATTCCTTCCTTACACAGGTGAAATCATAGTTCAGGTTTTTTTTTTTTTTTTTTTTAAAGATGCACAGTGAATTTATTATGAGCAGTGGAGAGAAAAACAAAATCTTTCGAGGAGCTATGATGAAGCACATTACCTATTCCCCACCAGAGAAGTATAGGAGTTTTACAAGACAGGGCTATGATCACTGTGTGGATTTGTTTTGTTTACTCTGCTTATTTGTTATCATTTTTTAGATGTGTTAAATTTTTTTTTTAAATTTGGACAAACATCAAAAAAAAAAAAGCATTTTCTTTCACACAAGAAAAAGTTTCCTTTTGAAACTGTAAACCTCAAACTGCTTGCTTTTTTAAAAGTATATGAAAAATTCTACATATTGTTATGAGTTCAAATGTTGGAGTTCTTGTTCTTCTCAAAACACAGCCGGTTTAGCTTAGAGCCCTCCGGATGTCTCCAAATCCAAAGGTTCTGTCCTTCAGCCTCTGCCTCTGCTTTCTTCAGCCTCCGACCAACACAGAGATGGAATGAATCTCTTGTCTCCTTCACTTGGGGCTCAGCTAGCTTTCTGGTGAGTCTTTCAGACCAGCTTGGTCTCAGTGGGGGACGTGCAGGAGCCCAGCCACCAGCTACAGTGGTGTGAGATGAAGATGAATCTGGTTGTCCACTGAACTCTCCACTCGTAGCTTTATCCTCTGAAAATTCTTCGTCTGCCACCAGCCAGCCAAGTGGAATATATTCTGCCTTGCCTCAGAAAGAGGGCTTCTGGCGTAATTCCGCTGAAATCCGTCAAAGTGCTCTGCACCAGAGTTGCTCCTCTCGAGTCCAGCTGAACTCTCCTCTGCGACCAGCCAGCCAAGAGGAAAAATGTATTCTGGAATAGATCTCTCATCACTGGCCTTATATCTGACTCTTCTGAGAGAATGGGATTATGGGTTTTCTCCCATAGTGCTCTCTGGCCCAAAGAGCTTTAAGGGAGGTGTGAACTCCCTTGAAGTTAGAAAGTTTACTTTGTGAAGCTGGCATACTTGTGAACTCCAATGAGTAAAGGTGTGAACACAAGCCTTGTATTAATTAGTTCTACTTAGTACCTTGTTTCAGGTTCTGGCCAAAATCTTCTTGTAAGATTAGATCAACTCTAATTAGTTAGCAGTTAGTAAGGATTCCAACAACATATTACTTTCAAAACTTCCCTGCTTGTCTGTTCTTCCTTTTAATTCTCAATTGTAAAATTACAATAATCTTTTTTGTGTTATCATTGCTCTCTGTGTGTCTCTCTGATTGGAATCTAATGATTATGCTTATTTGTTACGAAGTTTTTATTATGATGGAACTCAAGTATGATTCTAGCAACAGACAATAGCCTACAATTATTTTCAGAAGCTCATCCTAGTTAAGTATGGAAAAACTTGTCATCAGTAAATTGAGCATTGCAATCTATAAAAACAAAGAAAACTACAAAATATAATTACAAACACAACAAATTACAAAGTGTGTGCCCTCTTTTCACTTTTGCAACGATATGGCAGAGAATGCTAAATTTAAAACAATTTTGAGGAGACATTCAACTGAATCAAGTGCTTCCAAGAACACGAGATTAAAAATGAAAGGACAACAAATGAAACATGGAAAAGATCTATAAAAATTGCTAAAAACAGATTTTTTTTTCAATATCAAGGCAGTAGGACTATTACATTTGGACATTAACCCCTCTCTTGCCTGAATGACTTAAAAAAAATATTAATACCTTTAACAGTAATAGGAAATTTTGGAAGGGGAAGAATCTGAGGAAATAATGAATTCAATTTTGGATATGTTAATATCTATAAAACATCCAGTGTGGGATGCCTAATAGAGAGTTGGATATGTGAGACTAAAGGTTATGAATAGACAAATAAATGTAAGAACCATCTCCATGGAGACATACCTGAATCCATGGGAGCTGATGAGATTACTAAACAAATAATATGAAGAGAGAAGAGGTGAGGAAAGGAGAAGAAAAGAGAAAACCCAGCTTTGGGTGACACCCATACTTAATGAACTTGACTTGGATGAAGAACAACAAAGGAGAAACAAGACAATTATATCATAAAACCTAAAGAAAGGAGATTATCAAAGAAGAGGGTGACTGTCAGTCAAAAGTTGTAAAGGTCAACAAGGATAAGGACTGAGAAAAGGCGATTAGATTTAGCAATTAATAGATGATTGATAAATTTAAAAAGAACAGTTTCAGTTAAATGATGAGGTCAGAAGTCAAAGATTTAAGAAGAGAAAGAAAAGGAGTGGACATACCAATTGTAGATAACCTTCTCAGAGAATTTAACCACGAAAAGAAGGAAGGATATGGGATAATATCTAGTTGGGATAGCTGAATCAATAAAAGTAGGTTGAAGGAAACATGAGCATATTTGTTGGCGGTATGGAAGCAGTCAATAGAAAGGAAGAAGTTGAAGTTAAGTGAAAATATGAGAATGATAGGGAGAACAATTTGCTGGGGGAAGGAGGAGGAATGGGAAGAAAAGAGATCACTTGTACATTTAGAGAAGTTTGCTTTAGCAAAAAGAGCCATGCCTTCAGGTGAGATGGGTGACGAAGATAGTTGCAGAAGAGATCTTAGTAATATGAGATGAGGAGAAAGTCAGAATCTATAATTAATGTTGTGGGGACTCAGTTGAGAACATAAATTTGTAATCATGGTTTTGCAATTTTTCTCCAACTTTATTCAGCAGTAGATGTGTAAAAGTGAAGTTAGCAGATGGTAGTAATATATAATCTAAGGTTAAAACTTGACAGGACAAGATAGGCAATAAGACAAGGGGCAAGAGGTTTGAAAGAAGAGTTGAATTAATTCATCAAGAGATCAAGAATGAAAATTAGGATCTACCAGGCTTTTGATTGGCTGATACTTATGGATTGAATGAATGTGAAAGAGGGAGCGATTATTAAATAATGATGGTAGACGAAGCACTTCCAAGTCACCAGGTGAATCAAGGAATATCCACTTGACCAGTGAATGTGTGTGAGTGGGAGGTAGGGCAGGAAAAGGTTGAATGAAAGTACTAATTGTAAACCAGTCCTGGATAAGATGACTAGGGAGACTGTTTCATTTGAAAAAGAACCAGGTCTCGGTAAAAATCAGAAGATGGAAAGAATAAAAAAGGAAAAATTTAAGGTGCAAGCAAGTCATTGACCTATTACAGGAAAAGAATTTCAAGCAATACAAGGAGTGTATAGATTTAGAGTAGGACATCACGAAAGGTTCAAAGGAATGGGAATGTGAGTGTGGGAAGTAGGGGGACAGAGAACAGGGTTTGAATGATGTTAGCTCAGAATCATTGGAACTGAGACCAAAAGTGTTTTTTGGAATTTGCTAATGATTCAGGAATTGTTTCCTTAGAAGTTTGGCCTCAGGATATCAAGAGAATCAGTATGGGGAGCTACTGGAATTGCAGCTTGGAATTTCTATTTCCAAAATGCAATATAGTACATTCTCTTTATTTTACTCAATTGGGGGTTTTTATTATTGTAAATTTGTAGTATTTGTTGTATACACCTATAAATGATTTATTTCAATGAGCTGCCTATTCAATTGCTTCTTATAGTCTGGACAATAAGCTTTCTTCAACTATTTAGTTTTTCTTATGTAGACTCACACTCTGGTCTAGTTTCTTGTTCTCATCTTTTACAATTTCGTTCCAACTTTGTTCTACACCACTGAGATATTAAGAGTTTACATGTTATTTAGTATGACTATTTTCAATGTTAACCAACTTGTTATAGTAAATTACGGGGAAAAGGATCAAAAAAGTTCCTTTTGCCGGGGAGCCTGTTAGTCTTTTATTTATGAGCACGTTTTAGATCTTGTATCAAGTTTTCAGCAAACTGATTTTCCATTCTCCTATTCTTTGATGTTTTATGAGGCAATCCCATATAAAGTTTTATAAAATCCTTTTCCATAACATTTTAGAAATAAGTTTTTATGCTTAAAGCTACTTTGCCATTGATTCCCATGTCTTTTTATTTATTATTTTTAATATAGCTTTTTATTTACAAGATATATGCATGGGTAATTTTTCAGTATTGACCCTTGGAACCTTCTGTTCCAACTTTTCCCCTCCTTCCCTCCCACCCCCTCCCCCAGATGGCAGGTAGACCAATACATGTTAAATATGTTAAAGTATATGTTAAATACAATATGTGTATATATGTCCATACAGTTATTTTGTTGTACAAGAAGAATCGGATTTTGAAATAATGTAAAATTAACCTGAGAAGGAAATTAAAAATTCAAGCACATGTCTTTTTATTTGTCAGAGAGTTATAATTTTTCTGAGAAAAGGGGGTTTCTGGCTCTTTGGGCTTTCTCATTGTGGTAATTGCTTTATATTGTTTATAGTATACATATACACTATATACTATTACATAGTATATAGTATAGTATAGTATAGTATATATAGTAATAACCTGTGTCAATGTCTTTTTCTTTATCCATTTCCTATTTTCTTGGTTTCAATAGTTTAGCTGATTTCTGGTTGGTGCTATTAAAATTACAAAGAATTATATCTTTTCCCTCTTTTTTCCCCTCAAATTTATTAATTCTGCTCTGTCTTTTTTATATAGTTAGGTGCTACTTAGGGTGAATAATGAGTCCCATAAAGTAGTTATATTATTAATTCTCTCTCTCTCTCTCTCTCTCTCTCTCTCTCTCTCTCTCTCTCTCTCTCTCTCTCTTTCTCTCCCCAATGTAAAACACATTGGGCTAGAACCATATTTTATTTAATTATAGCTTCAAATAGTATGAATTTGAAAACACAATACAATTTCACAGGATTCATTATTCATACTAATCACAATCTAGCTGTAGTTGTTTGACAAAACAGTCAAATGACTGTAAATTACTCTCATGCTAATTTATCATTCATATGCTAAGGTATAGTAAATTTAATTTTCTCTGGTATTATTCAGTGCTTATTGTGTTCAGTGCTTTCTGATTTTCTTCTTTAATAAAGTATTCATGATATACAGTCTTGAGGTTTCTGACTAACCACTGGCCTCTTTTGCTTCAATCTCAAACAACAAATTTAAGCTTTCCCTCCTAACATTCTCTCATATTTGTCTAAATTGGGGTCTCTTCCTGCAGCAATTTGAATAAAAGCTACTTGGAAGAGTACTAGGAAATTAAGGTCATATATTTAGTAGCAAAAGTGTCTCCAAATGAGTGATTATATGGTAACTCCATATCTTCACTAAGGAAAGTAAAAGGAGAATTCCACATACATATGATTTAGATATTCAAATTACATCTATTAAAAAGCTTTCTATGTAACCAATTGAGATCTCAGGAAGGCAAGAAATGAAGGGTATGGTCCTTCAATTCTGTTAAGTCTGCATACAAATTGTATGATAGTTCTAAAGATGTCTTCTCAGCTTTTCCCTTTTTCTGGGGAAAATATTCTATTCATAACGAAGAACAACTCTCTTTTAGAGGAGTACCACATGGTGACTGGTTAGGGGCTCCATTTTATTTGTTTTTTCCATTTCTAGTTCTATGCTTTGGGAACTATGAATAGTGTCATTGGCTGATGGGGATGAGCAAAATAAGATTGAGAATGTTCCCTGAAAGTTGGCTAATGAGGGATATGAAGAATTGTATCTATTGTTCAAAGTTCTCTGGGCCTATTTGGGCTCAGGTAATCATTTTCCTATGAAGTTATGATCTGGAAGAGAGGCAGAGACCTTCTTGGATGGTTTTAGGGGTAAAAGCAAAATAAAAAAAGAAGCAATTAAAGTTACATAAGTATAGGTATCTAGAAGAATAGAAGAAAAACCAAATAATATGGGAATGAATCTTCCTAAGGGAGGAGTTATGTTTCCTTCTGATTCTTTCAACTCTCAGTTATGACTCCAAGAAATTGTAGCATGCACAATGGCCACTCCTCATAAACCCTGTATTCCTCCATTGTCCATCTCTATAAAGGTAAAAGAAACAAATTATACTCCAATAATCACAGAGGTATCTCTCTTAGCACTGGCACAATTTTTGTCTGAATCCTCCTTAACAGACTGATCCTTCACCTGGAAGATGGGCATCTAAGCAGTATGGCTTCAAAAAGAACTGTTGACATGGTGTTTCCTGCTTTATAACCCCAGGAAAAATCCAGGAGCAGAACAGAGGTCTGTACACAATGTTCATCAATCTGAACAAGGCCTTTGATATTGCTAGTCATGAGGGCTTATGGAAAAGTATGTCAAAATTTGATTGCCCTGAGTTCATCAGTGTCGTATGTCATTTTCATAATAACATCCTTTTTGAGGCTGGATGGGATGATCCTCTCATGCTTTCCCAGCCAATAATATAGTGAAGCAAGTTTGTGTGCTTGCTTCTGTGCTTTTTAGCATGATGTTTTTAGCAATGTTGTTGGATTCCTTCAATGAGGAATTTTATAGCATCAAGATCAGCTGCCATAGTTATGGAAAATTATCTAACTTGAAAAGTCTGCAAATCAAGACTAAAGTGGAGAAGTTGACACACTCATAGCCAGAGCTAATTCAATGTTTGGCAGGCTCCAAAGTGTGGGAAAGAAGAGGTATTAGATTGTTCATCTACCTGAAAGTCTACAGAGCCATTGTATATATTGTTGGATGCCTCATTGTTGCTTGCCTATGAAACTTGGAAAGTAATATACAGTGCCATGCCAGAAAATTGAATTGCTTCCATTTGAATTGTATTAGGAAGAGTCTGAAGATCATCTGGCAAAGTGCTGCACAATATTTCTTGAACTAAACGGCCAAGAATTCAAACTCTACTGAGATTGAGTTGAGATGTCTATGAGATACGCAATGTAAGTTGTTCAAAAGATAATTAATGATACCAGACTGAAACTTAGTAGAGAGATGAGAACTGGATATAAAGATGTGGGAATCACCTGATGGAAAGGATTGAACTCATGGGAGCTGATGAGAGACAGAATGGAAGGACAGAATCTTATATCATACTTGTGTAGTGAGCATAACCTAGATGAAGATAGAGGAAAGGAAATTTAGAAAAATCAAGCAGGAGAAGAACCAAGATAGAGAACCTAGAAAGAGGAGAATATACAGGAGAAGGAAATCAATATTATCAAAAACCTATAGATAGATCAAGAAGAATGAAGATTGAGATAAGACCTTTAATTTGTGAGTTAAAAAATCCCAACCATTCTGGAGAGCAATTTGGAACTATGCCCCAAGGGCTATAAAACTGTGCAAACTTGAACCAGTAGGGCCACCACTTAGTCTGTAACCCCCCAAAATCATAAAGAAGTGAAAAGAACTACATGTACTTAAATGTCTGTAGTAACTGTGTGGCAAAGAATTAGAAAATGAGTAGATGCTCATCAATTGAGGAATAGTTAAATAAGTTATGAATATGAAAGTAACAGATTATTATTTTATAAAAAATGATGAACAGAATGATTTTAAAAGGCCTGGAAAGATTTACATGAATTGATGCTGAGTGAAACAAGCAGAAGCAAGAATGTACACAATAACAGCAAGATTGTGAGTTGATCAACTATGACAGATTTGGTTCTTCTCAGTGGTTCAGTGATCTAAGGCAATCCCAATACACTTTGAATGGAAAACGTCATCTACATCTAGAGAGAACTATGGAGACTAAATGTAAATCAACACATTCCATGTTCACTTTTTCCCCATTTTTATCTGTTTTATTTTTCTCTTATGGCTTTTCCCTTTTGTTCTGATTTTTTTTTTCTCAACATGATTCATAAGGAAATATGTTTTAAAAAGTGCATGTGAGTTAAACACAAGGCCTTTGATATTGCTGATCCAACTGATAAGTGGTCAAAAGATTAGAACTAAACAATTTCTAAAAGAAGAATTGTAAATTATTAGCAATCATATAAAACACTGCTCCAGATCATTAATAATAAAAATGTGAATGAAAATAACTCTTAAGTTTTTCTTCACACCCAGAAAATTTTCAGAGACAAAAGAATAGAATAATCAATGTTGGGAGGACTGTAAGAAGACATACACACTAGTGATTTGTTAGTGGAATTGCAAATCAGTATAGCCACTTTGGAAAGCAATTTAACTTATGCAAATAAAGATACCAAAATGTAAGTAACTTTTGACTCAAAGATTCTACTATTAGGTCTACCTGTTCTTGTGAGGCAGGCAGATTATTGGGGAAAGATGACTGAAGGAGTTGGGAGGAAGGAAAAAGTGGGAACTCAGCCTTTTTTTTTTTTTTTTTAAGCTGAGGTGAGATCTTTGCTTTGAGGGTGGGAGGAAAGTGTATTTGGGGGCTTGAAGAGAGATGACAATGTTTGAAATGGCTGTTATAGTAAGTAGTATAACAAACTGATCAGGGAGATATAAAAGTTTTACCCACATCATACTCTCAGTCTTCTTTGATTCTTTAATCCAGTCCTTTGGGACCTTTTTTTTAAGGTTTAAAACTTGAAATCATTTTTATCTCTTTATGACTTTAACGTCCCTACATTACTTTAAAAACATTGAGTTGTAGACTATTTGAAGATGATTTGACACACACCTACTAATGCAGTCTAATAGCTATTTCCCTTGTTTTTATTCCTTCTATGTCCCCATTAAGATATGATTTATTATTGTGGTTTTTTTTTTTTCCTGCTAAAACTCTGGAGATCTCTGACTACAGAGAACGATCAATGGAAAAAAATGTTCCCTGTTTTGGAATAAAATCAGCCAGGAAGTATTAGTAGGGATTAGACAATTTAATTTTGGGGGTAGAACAGTGAGACCTTATCAAGTTATTTACCCTCATCTGAGCCTCACTTCCTTATCTATGAAATATATGAAAGATAGACTGCAAAGAGTACCAACTTTTTCTGAATCTATGAATCCAATTTTCTTCCTGGATATTTCCCTGGTTTGCTTGAGACCAGATCACTATGCCAAATCCCAGCAATTTCTAAACCCTATTGTCTTTACCCTGATTATGCTAATTATGTCTCTTCTATCAAAACTGAGACTCCCTTCTGGGGTCTTGGGTTTTGATAATTAAATTTTCATTTCATCTTCCAAATGACCATTCCTAGACATTTCTAAACCATGCCATAATGTGCAGAAATCCCTCTTCTCCCCCAGCCATTTCTAGTTTCAATATATGTCTTTTCCCATTAGAATATAAGTTTTTTGAGAACAAAGATTGTCTTGCATGGTTTTTGAATCACCAACACTTAGGACAATGTAAGCTAGAAGGTATATTAAGACCATAGTAAGTGCTTAATAAATGCTCTTTTTATTCATTTAATCATTACAAGGTGGAACCTTTTTGCTGCTGTAGTTAAACTCTGCTCAGGAATAGAATGGCCCCTCATTGTTATAGGGAGAAAAAAGAATTTCATAAAATTTTTAGATAAGGGGAGTCAAGGAATTGTCTTTTCTTGAGAGTCTCCAAAGAATAATATACACAGTTGCCTTTAATCCTTTTACAGAAAAATGAGATCCAAGAACTCTCCAGTTGTCTCCCTTCTTTCTGTGGCAGCTGTTGAATGGATAAATGGATGTAGAAATGTCCTATATTGTATTAAACCTATATGATTTGACTTTCCTGTCTACTCTGGGATTGGTGCCAATAATTTCAATCTGATTTTGGGCAGATTCATTTTTTCTTCTAATTTGTTAATATTACTTGTTATCTGTTAGGAATTTCACATAAAAAAAAGTAGACTTGTTTGTTATACATAATTGATTTTCCATTTTGAATTTGGAAATAATGGTAATGCTACTAACCAGTTCACATTCACATAGCACTTTAATATTTATAAAACACTTTCTTCACAAAAAAAAAAAAAAAGGCTGTAAGGCAAGGTTGGTAGTTCAAATATTATTATCCACACTTCACAGATGAGGAACCCGAGGTTCAGAGGTGAAATGACTTGAAAATATCTCTTTCTCAGTATTGTGAATTATCATGGTTTGGTTCCCAGCTTCCCTGGAGAGTCAGTCATTCATTTGCAGCAGCAGTGATAGTCCTAGCTAAAGAGCAACAGGGGAAAATAATGTGTTTAGTATGAAGAAATGTTCTGTGTGCAGAATATAATTTTGGAGAATAGGAAGTAAGAAAAACCCTAGCAGAACCAATGTGATTGTGTGCTTCCCAGGCTAAGCCCTTCCCTTGTTTGTGGTTGTGCAAAGCACAGGCAGTGCATGACTGGCTTTGGATAGAGCTCCATCTCTTCCTTTCCCAAGAAAGGGCACAGTCCCCTGGATATAAAGAGATTCTGTAGGTGCTGTTTCCCTTTTCTTAGGGGATGAAATCAACCTTTTTTATAAAATGATTTAATATTAATTTCAGGAATGACCTCAGGGATAATGCCCAGACTGACACAGTGATTACCCCTTGGATACCCTCCTTTACGTCATTTTTATTATAATCTACTCCAGGCCATGGTTTTCTGAATTTGATGAGCCGGTGATCTGGGATAGAAACAAAACTCTATATTATTGTTTTGACCTTCTCTACATGGCCAATTCCTGACAAACTTGGAGTAGGGATTTAAAAATGAAAGAGGGTATATGGCCCTACAAAACCAACTGGACCAGGTGGAGGTTTTCAATTTTCTTTCCCTATGGGTATATTGGTGGGTTCCCTTGCATAATGCTGTTGCCATGGCTTAACTGTTTTATTTTTGTGCTCTCTCTACAAACAATCCTAGAGGTTTGTCAGCTTAAAAATAGGCAGATGTTGCTTCTGTAAGTGATAACTCTTGGTTAATGAAGAACAAAGAACAGGTGGGAAATACAAGGAGGGGGGAGGGAGAGAGAGGAGGAGGAAGAGGAGAAAGCAGAAGAAAAACAAGAGACTGACTTGCATGGAAAGATAGAGAAAGAGATGGGAAGACAGAAAAGTAAAGAGGAGAGGGGCAGAGGGTGTAATGCCAGTGAAACTGAGGCAAGACAGAGATTAGAGAGTTTATAATATTTTATTAGAGAGAGAGTTTGTACTGGGGGAAAAACAGGATCCATGTTGATCCCAGCCAGCTGGATTGGAATCTTGTCTCAAAGTATCCAGCAAGGAGTGAGGGATTCCAGAAACTCTTATAGGGCTCCAGTGAACAGGGAAACAAAAGCAAGGTGGGGGTTGAGCACAGGTGACCAGAAGTTCCAAGAAAGGACCATAAATTTAGTTCTGACAGGTTGGGGGTGAAGAAGGATCATAAATTCTAGGAGCCCGGATGCCTGTGGCAGAAAATATCCAAATATTAAGATAAGCAAACTGGAGTTTTTTGACTCTTTGTAATGCTAGTGGTCAGAGTTCCCAGCCCTAATTATCTCAGTCCTAATGGCCAGGAATAGGGGTTGCCATCAGGGAGACTGAGGCAGAACAATTCAGGGAAACTGAAGCAGAAAAATTCATGGAATTGAGGCAGAACAATTCAGGGAAACTAATGCAGAGAAACTGAGGCATGACAGAGGGAGAGGGAGGGAAAGAAGGAGAAAGGGAAGAGAGAGAAAAGGAAGAGAGGAGGAGGAGAAAAGGGGAGGAAAAAGGGGGAAAAGAGAGAGAAAGAAAGGGAGAAAGAGAGAAAAAGAGAGAGAGAGAAGAAGAGAGAGAGAGAGAGAGAGAGAGAGAGAGAGAGAAAGAGAGAAAGAGAGAGAGAGAGAGAGAGAGAAAGGAAGGAGGGAGGGAGAAAGGGAGAGAAGAGAGACAGAGAAATAGAAAGATCGGGAGAAGGAGAGGGAAAGAAGGAGAGGGAGAGGGAGATCTGGAGATTACTGGCAAAAACATTTGATTTGATTTTAGAGTGAAGACATCTCTAGAATGGTAATGCTGGAATACAACTGGAATAATACATCTTCTGGGATCCTTTCTACCCAATTAGGTTCTTTGGGTCTCATCTGTAAAGTGAGGAGAACTCGGCTAAATTATTATTAGTGTTCCTTCTAGCCTTAGCATTTTATGAATGTCTAATTCTAATATCTGTGTTGTACTTGTAGCTTCTAAAACTAATGCTGTCTATTGAAACATAGAGATTCAACATTATCACTTGTTCCTAGCTCCTGACGAATTTTAATGTTACAGGATTTAATAAACTGTGCCTCTCACTTAAGTATCCAGCTTCCCTCCTACTGCTCCTTTCCAGGGACTGGAAGAAGGGCTGAAGGGCACTTAATCAGAGAACTTATAATATCACATCTTGTTTAAAGATCACATTTTGGGGACTAATAGATGGTATAATGATTAGGGTATGGTAAGGAGGACTTGAGTTCAAATCCAGCCTTAGACACTTTACATTTATTAGCTTTATAATCTGGGCAAAAACTGCTACCTCCACCACCATCACCTTAGGGGTGGCCAGAGTCAGTATTAGGTGGTAGGTGCTTTTATATCAGCAGAAAGGCATTTAGGCAGCTTGGTTAAAGGCCAAATAATTACTGGGATATTTTGCTTTAACTCTAGTTAAGTTGCTATCAAACATTACTTCTACAGTATTATACCTATGAAAGATATTTTACAGTAACCATTAGAGTGTTTCTACTAATTGCTAAATTTTTTAAGATGAAGAAAAAAACAGAATTAGTTAACTTTTCTATCAGAGAGTTTAATGGAACTTGGTATAGTGAAGAGGGCCCAGGATTTGGCTTCAGGAAAGACATGAGTTCAAACCCCCAGAATCTTACTAGATATATAATTTTAGATCGATAAGCCTCAATTTGCTTGTCTATAAAATGGGTATGATGCTATTTATCTTAAAGAGTTTTTCTGAAGAGAGTGCTTTGTAAATCTTAAAATGAGTCATTATTGTGAAATTAGTAATATTAGAGACTATAGATTGCTACAGGATATATACATATATATATATATATATATGTATATATATTTTAATGAAAAGTCAGGAAAATGTGGGGATGCCTAAATTGGGGAAAACAGAATAAAAAGACTTGTTTGAAGACTTTTCAAAGTCCTTTTTAATACAGCAGAAGGTACAGAAATATTCGAAGTTTTTTGACTTACTTTACCAAGTTTAGAACTCAGCCCCAGGGATTTTTAACTAGCATTCTAAACTCGTGTAGCATCAATTTTTGAGTTGCCACTTATAGACTCTTGACCTGTCAAAGAAAAAAAAAAAAGATCCCCAATTCAGAACTGACATTCCTCCTGCTGCCAATGGGTCAATAGGTGTTTTTATGAGAATGATAATTTATTTTCCTTCTGAATCTTTACTTAAGTGATGAGTTTCCATCTTCACATTAAAACATCCCCAGACTCTGTTTTAGAGCATACAAAGAATGTCCTTTTCAGTTCAGTTTGATACACATTTGATGATTTCTTACTTTCAATTTTTACGACAGGAACAGAGGTAAAAGGCAGACAGTGTACTTCTTAATTGGCAGTGGCTTAGAGGTTATTTTGACCACTGAGAAAGTACCATACTTGGCATCTAGAAATCAAAATTTTAAAGAAGCAGCTGTCAGCTTTATAAAAGCATGCTTACCTTCCTTTTTTTCCTTAGAAAGTATTTTCTAGTTTGATGAGACTAGTTGCAGAAATAGAATATCCCAGTTGCCCTGATAAGGGCTTATCACCCATTTACTTAAGACTTAGCTACTTAAAAAAAACAAAAAACAAACAACAAAAAACAAACAACAAAAAACAACAATAAAAAAAAGCTGAACTGACTATTGTCTTTTGTTGTTACCTGTATTAGGAAATTGATCCTTTTGTCCTCTGCCTTACTTCTACCCCACCCCCTTAATATACTACCAGGAAACGGTACGAGAAGAAAAATCAATAATGAATTTCAAATAACGCCTACCACCTCAATCTCAACAAGATGCTATTAGAGCTGATTTCACCAATAGCATTTACTGGAAGCTTTGCTCCCTCCAAAATCAGCAAAGAAATTAGGGCAGGAAGCAATTAATAAGTGTTGCAAATAGAGTTTTGAGAGTATGAGCCTGGAGCATAGAGATTCCCACATGCAATTCATGTATATTAGTTTAAGTAAATTTATCAGCCCTTTTAAAGCTTGACTTTAGGGACATAGACCTTTAGGGACATAGACTGGAATAGACTGATACATCTCTCTTCTTTCCATTCTACAAATCAGAAAACTAAGGCCCCCAAAAGTTAAGTGACATGCTCTAATCTCTGTCAAAATAAATGGCAAAGCTGTAATTCAAATTTGGGTTTTAGGATTTCCAGATTGTCATTTTAGCTGCCCTGTTTTGACTTTCTGATAAGTATCAAAGAGGTCCAACAGAAATAAGGACAAGGAGGTAAAATCTCTGTGTTTCTGCTAAAACCATGTCTGACTATCATTTTCACTTTATGTGTCTCTGTATATTTCCCCTTTTGGTCTGTTCTTCTTTCACAACTGTAACTAATATGGAAATATATTTTATATGCTTGTACATATATAACCTATATCCAGTTGCTTACCATTTTAGGAAAAGGGGAGTGAGGGGGAAAAAATTTGGAACTCAAAATTTTGTAAAAATGAATGCTAAATATTGCCTTTACAAATAATTTGGGGGGAGGGGAAAAAATGCCTTACTTGAACAGTAAAGTACTGATAAGCAATTTTTCACTTCAAGAAAAATAATTGTCATTATATTACTTGAGCTACAACTTCTTCCTATTGAATATATTAAAATTAAACTTAAACACAGATTATTCCATAAAACATTCTTGGCATTAATCTGGGAACAGTGAAAGAAGGAATAAATCATCCTGTCAAAGGATATCCATAAGATAACTGTACCTTAAAACCTCTGGTTCCAGAAAAAATGGACCATAGAAGACCAATGAAATGTCTTATTTAGCCTTCTTCCATACAAGGTGCTGAAACTTTTCAGAATTTCTCAGTCAATCTTAAGAGTATCTGTTGCACAATTATAGAAATCTGGGGTGGTGTGGGGCTTGGGTCCATTCTACTTCCTGAATGTCAGACTTCAGTTAAATACTCCTGGGGCATTTTGAGGAAGCATACACTTGGCAACCTTATACCAAGACAATGAATTCTCCAAGGAATTCATCATAGTTTATTGGTGCTGGCTTTTCATTTCTGTTATCTGCTCCACTCACCTCCACTCTAGAAATGTCATTCATTCAATATGGAGTTTAGGTCAAGGTTTCAGGGAGTAATGAATTTCTTAAGTCAATCAATTTTTAATGAAATTTTCAGGAAGCAATTTTTGGAGACTAATTCAAAGTGAAATTCCGCATTAAAGTCTTACTCTGAGGCCATCTTCTGGAGAGGAACTTGTTTCCCAAAGGCTATACCACAAAAAACAGTTAAGAGGTTCCTGCAGGTTAGATAGGAATTTAGGTGTTGATTTACCATTTGACTCTGTGTTACTGGATGATCAGGGAGCTGTCCTATCTAATTTCAGAGTGGCTCATCATTAGTGGGTGCTACTTTGGAAGGAAGGGAAATATAGCAATCTCTGAAAATCATCTACTAAGTTATAATTAGATGTAATATGTTCCTAAAGAGGGAATACCCATAGTATTGAAATAATTACCAGAATATTCATTAAAAGCAAAATACAAAACTTTACTAGGTTTTCATATTTGTGCTGTTTGTCTGTATCAATTAGATTTGTAATGATATTTTCACTCAGAGCAAAAACAGACATGAGATTTGGGAGTGGGGTGTAGCAGTGCAACGGAAAATCCAATTTTAGATACCAATTGTATCAGGGTGTTTCCATATCCCAAAGAGTCCTTTGCTTGCAGGATCAGAAAAGTAGACTTTTCAGAGATGTGCCATGATAAAGAGATTCTTGAATTTTGGTGGACCACAGCCTAATAGAACAAGAAGTAGGGGACATACTTCATCTAGATGGAGGTTCCCTGAGACAAACGTCCAATCACCTCACTTCTTTACAACTCTGAATTTGGGCATTGAGTGATGTCACTTTTTTACTCACTAATTATCAATTTTAGATACATGAGAATTTGAACTACTATTAATTACAGGCAATTGTACCCAAAAAAGTACTGTAACATGTGTTGTTCTTAAGACTATTTTCATAATCAACCCAAGATCAATGGAAAGTGAAAAAAACACACCCTGAAATACTCAAAGAGGACAATTTCATAGTCTTTAGAATGACTTCATTAAATTAATATATTAATTTTAATCAGCACCAATCCAACTGATTCTATTATCCTCCTCCCCACTCAATTAGAAGTGGTATAAATATTTCTTTTATGGTTCTTGCTTCCTTTTATTGGAAAAGAAGAGGAAAAAAAGCATTTATATAGCACCTACTATGTAGCTAGGACTATAGTTAAATGCTTTACATATATTATGTCACTTGATCATTACAACAACTTTGGGAGGTAAGGAGCTATTATTATCACTATTTCATTGTTGAGGAAACTGAGGAAGACAAAGATTAAGTGATTTGCCTGAATTATATACTAGAAGTCTGAGACTGGATTTGAATTCAGGTATTTCTGACTTTAGGCCCAGCACTCTGGCTACTATGTTAACTGTTCTAGGTGGTTGCATATTACTTGATAGGTGAACTCTGAAACCATGCATGTTGACAGGCTATTCCTGTAGTTTAATTCACTCAAAACATTCATGGAAGCCTTTTAAACCTAGTAGGATAATTTTTAACAGGGAGTCCCTAGATGACTCTGAGATGAAATATTTGGAGGTCAAGGGGACAATTTGAGCTGGGGATAAAATGACATGTTTTACAGAGTGTTTTATATAAATTATCTCAATTGATCCTCATGTCCATTCTACAACATAGGAGGCTACAGGTGTTATTTTCCAGTGGTCATACAGCTAGAAGGAGCAATAGAAAGATTGCTTCGTCTTTAGTCAGAGGATCTGGGTTAGATCTCACCTTTGGCTCTTACCATGTAACTCTGGGCAAATCATTTCACCTCATCTGCAAAATAAAAGGGCTGGAAAATATGATTTCTAAAACCTATTTTATCTCTTGAATCTAGATTCTGATATCAGAGGCAGATATCTCCTTGACTTGGTCTCATCATCTAAGAGTTTTTTTGGGTAGTGCTCAATCAAACACTGACATTAGAGCCCAGGGAGAACCTATCCATCTACTTATCAATGAATCAGTCAGTGTATCATATTGAACAAGGCCAGCCATACAAATTTTACCTAACGCTGTGTGTGTGTGTGTGTGTGTGTGTGTGTGTGTGTGTGTGTTGTGTAAGGATGGTCACAGAAGAAGAGGAGATGGTTGGAAGCATTGTTGTATAAATGAGTGTCAAGATGAAGTGTTTGAACCAATCTTGTACTTCCATGGCTATATATAGAAACAGTCTCACAATGGCAGCCTTGCCTTGATCCTTTTATCAGCTGGAGACTTGGCAGCTCTGAAATATGGGGATTTCTGAACAGTGAGAATTGGCCATGAAAAATTGCTATTATGAGATGTTATGTCAGGATAATAGTGAGATTTGTGAACCTGCCTATTCCCCTTATTCCACTGTCCCTATGTTCGTTATCTAAATTTTTTTTTCTACTTCTGACCCTAGGTCACTTTTGAACTTCAAGGGTATATGCAGGGCTGCAGGAAGATGACAGGAAGCACGACTTTCTTTCTGGGGCTGAAGCCTATAAAATGGCCATGTGCCAAAAAAAAAAAATAATAAAATAATGGACCAAGACTCGAAAGTTCAGGAATATAGTCTCTTGGATATTTATTGTCATCTCCAAAAAATAAAATAAATCCAATGAACAAAAGACATTTTGTTCTACAGAATTCACAAACGAATTGAATATCCAATGTAGCACACACAGTTTTTACAGAACTAATTTCAACAAAGAATTAAAACTCCACATGTGAAGAAATCTCATTGATTTACATCCAGACAAAAATTCCTGTGGACATAAGAAGAGCCATGACATCTGCTACTCAGCAGTGTTAAACTCACAATTTAAAATCACAATCACTATATGGCAGTAGTAAGAGTTGGCTCATAACCACCATACATGTATTAGAAGTGAGTAGTTTAATATTTTATTAAAAACAATGCAGAAAAATCCATATTTGACAAAAAACTCAAAGTGCTGTAAAAGGAGCCATTTGGTTTTAGCCTATCCCATTTCCCCATTTCATAGCATTAAACAGCATTATATTCAAATAATGGGTACCATAATCGGCTTGTCTAAGTGATATTACTTTGGATCTCTTGGATAATTGCATTAGCAAGGGAGGAAAGTCATTTGCATGTGTGCTTAAGGACTTGTTTGGAAGCAATCCACATTTTCTTCCAGATACTGGACCTATTTTATGGACTAAAATGGCACGATTTCCTTCCTATTAAATTCAATGGGTTAACTGAGACAGTTAAACTGGATAAATAATTCAGTGATTCTTTAGAAAGTCAACTGGACCACTTTTGCTATGTATGACTCAAGTCTTTTCTCACTTCTACTACTTTGAACCTTTCTTCTTTCTATGTTCCTAGCTATTTCCACACATTCACAGTCTGGATCATCTTGCTGTCTGAATGAAACCTTGACTATTCCAGCTCTAAGGCACTCTCCACTGCCTACAGCATTCCTGGTCTGTATTACAGTATACTTATATGTATCTTGTATTGTTTGTTAAATGTAATTCTTAACTTTCCAACTTAATTGCAAATTGGATGTTCCAGACCATATTTTATATTTTGCTTCTCCCCACAATGCTGGGTACTATGCTAACAAGTAGCATGTGATGAATAAATTCATGTAGTCTATTAAGTTCCTTGTCTGCATCTTTAAAATAAAACCCTATCTATTCCTAAGATTCTCTACCTTTTTTTTTTTCTTTCCACAAGGTGGGGTGGTGGGATGGGGTACCATGTTTCCTGCCTCTTATTTGCATACATATTTTATTCAGTGAAGTTGAAGACTAGGTACAAAATTCAAAAGAATCATCACATCAGTTTGGGTAATGTCTGCGATTGACCAACATGGTTTAATACCTTTAGATTCCCATTTTATGACAAATGTCCTGGAAAACACAAGTAATTGTTTAGAGATGGATGAAAGAAAAAACAGCTCATCCTAAAAAGTTTCAATGTATCACAGAAAATTTACTATTACTCTGAAGAGTAGAGGATACCATTTTTGAGGGGGAAGGGAAAAGGTCTAGATTTGCAATTTTATCCATGAGAGAAACTTCCAGTGTGGAAATTTTCTTCATTTCTACAGAATGCCATTCATCTGCAACTTAGTCTTAGAAAGGTTTCTGGGCAGTGAGAGGCAATGGCCTGCCCAGGACCCCCAGTTAGTATGTATCAGAACTCAGGTCTTCCCAACCCTGAGATTATGCTACCCATTACTTCACACTGTCTATAATGGGCCTTACTATGTTGACTAGTAGAAGCATTGCACAAAACTCTAATGATTTATTTATTTATTAGGACTTAATTAACACAGAGGAAATAAGAGTTTAAGGTGATTGGTTTATTTTGAATCTGTATTCCAGGTAACTAAATTATAATCAATTTATTATTCTATTAGTGAATTATTTGAAAATAGGGTGACCTCTTCTCTTTAATGAAACTCCAGGCCAAAGGCTGTTGAGTGAGATAAGATAAGAACAGTGATTATTGACTACTTCCAAAAATGCTGAGTCTTAATTTTCATTAGTATGGACTATGAAGACAATGAAGAACTGACAGTAATTAAAATCCATTAGACAAAATCTTTTTAAAAATGCTCTGATCAAGGTTCCTAGAGTTTAAATATATGGGAATAAAACCTCACCATATTACTGAATAATTGTAACAATAAAAATAAAAATTCTTAGGAGACAAACTATGTTTTCAAGTCATTTAGAGACCAAGTTTCTCTCTCCCTGAAGAACAATATTTAATTTTTTTCCCTGGATCACTAAATTTAGTATTTATTAATAATTTGCATCATCCAACAAGAAATAAAGGAGAATTGAAAATTTGAGGGGGATGAAATACCTGTATATTTACTCTTCTTCCCCTTCCCTACCCCTCAAAAAACCCTACTTAAACAAAAACATTTTATTGTCATTCTGTTCAGAAAAGAACATCCACAAATGTAAAAGATAAAACTGATGTGTATCTGGGACAGTTTTGCCTTCTACAGAAAAATAGTTGAGGTTAGGTATGGAAGAGACTCACGCAACACCAATAAATGTATTTTCTGTATAAAACATACCACTAGACATATACAACTACAATAAATCTTTTGAATCATTCATGCAACCAGCAATCACACCCCATGCATTCATCAGAATTCATACTTTCACACTAGTTTATATACACTGAGTAAGTCATTAAATATTGCACTTATTGGCCCATGAACCCTCAATTTAGAGGTGTTGAAAAATAGAAAACAAATTTATTTTTATAACATATTTCATGCAACATTTAAGACACTTCAGTTCCACAAACACCATTAAATAGTTGCACATTCTGACAATCCAAAAAGTAGCACATCACATCTGACGACAATATATTAACGGGAATTACAGAACAAAGAGTTGTCATTCAACATTCATTCATTGGGAGAGGGGGACTACCTGTGGCAAGCCATTCAGAGAAATGGCAAGTGATTATCAGATTTTGTTTTCATGACATGATAACTGCTAGACAACACTAGGACGCATTCTCTCCTCTGAAATGCCAGGTATCTGTGTGCAAACCATAGACCATCTGCTCATGCTGTCTCTAAGAGTAGCACTGCTAGGGCCTGTAGACTTGACCCAAGAGGATCCCAGCTTGATAAAAATCAGTAATTAAGAAGTTTGGGGAGGAGTGGGAGAAGAGGATTACAACTAACTCTGAATTATCAACAGAAACGGAATGTAAGAATTGCACAGATTAAATTAAATGCTCAAATAATCCCTTAAATTCATTTCAATAATAAATTTCCATATTTTCTGGAAATGAATAGGTGCAATATGATGTATATATAAATTAAATTTTGGGCCTTCGGGAAAAAAGTTCTTCTCTTAAAACATAAATTGGAAAGCCAAAAAAAATTTAACTGCATTCTCCAAAATGTTATTGGTATTCCTTGTCTCCCTTCCTCTTTCTGTGCTTAGTGGGCATTGTAAACACTGAGTGTAATCATATCAAATCAACTCAGAATTGAGAACTGATGCTGAAGGCCCACATCAGGGTTCTTTGACAAAGAGTTCTAGCCTAGCAGCAGCTCAGTTAAAAGAAAACTGACTAGTCTTTGCATATGTCAACACAGTGGCTAAAGCTGCTCTTCTCTTACCATTACAATTAAGCTAACAACAAGAGAGGAGCTACATCTATCTAGTTAAAGAAGAAATTATAGTGAGAATATAATGAATTTTTTTATGTATTGAGAAGAACTTGAAGTTATCCTTTTCTTTTTCACTGAAAGATTGCCATTTAAAGAATTATTTCTATTTTTAAAAGGAGGGGGGAATGTGGTTGAAGAGGGAATCTCTAATTTCATTTTTTTTTTTTGATCAAGAAACAGGTCTTTTGATTCTCATCTTGAAACATTTCTTTTGAAGTTTTCCAGGGAGAACCATACCTTAATATGAAAGGAAGAGAATAGGTGGAGTGGGCAGGGTTAAATGAGCCCACCAGGCAGAAAGGCATAAATTTTCTCCTGAAGGGAAGATTGGATGGAATAAAGATGAAGGGAATAGGGTGTGGTAGTGGTGGGAGAGGCCCTAAAGCCTAGGATGCCTAGTATGGAGTGTTAGGGCCATCTTGCTTCCTCTCCTCTCTAATCCCCTGATCCAATCCTGAGTTATGATTTAGATTTGGCAACTCAGAAGTGCACCTGAAATGTAAATCATTCTCGATGCTGGAACCTATACCAAAAGCCTGTGCTCACCAGAAACTCCATACAGCTTTATCTCTAAACTAAATACAGTGCAGGTGTTGCACCTGGGTTCTGATGGCTAGTTGAGAAAACTTTCAAGATCTGGTTGTTCCATGGGAGGAATAGAGGGAGTGAGGAAGAGAGAAATGCTTATCCCTCAGCAATGTATTGGAATTTCTAATGGCATTTCTCTGCAAACAGTATTTGCAAATCCTTGTCATCTATTTTTTTTTCTTTTTTAATTCTGCATAAAATGCATTAAAATGATATCTTGAAGCTTCAAAAAAAAAATCTGGTTGTTCAAGCAGTATCATACTCTACATTCTAATTGGAGCAGAGTTTCAGTCATTAGTCATGCACACAGGGAAAGACCTTTCAGATCTAGAAATATCGACATGCATACAAAGGGACTTTCTGGTCTATGAGGACTTTTACAATGACTTAAAAATGCAACTTGGATCACGGTTCTATACATGCAGTTACTACCTGTATTAGGGTTCAGACATCTTTCTAATAAATGAATACTATAGAATCACACAAAATGCTAACTTGATTAAACTCATGTTGCAGCATTTACACCTAGCTTACAATGACTGCACACTATATTATGATCATGCACTAAGACACCTACCCTGGGATAAAACACTAGGTAATGAGCCAGGGTCTGTTGATGATTGTCTCCAGGAGATGCCACTTTATGAAAATTCAACTTGAAGCAGTGAACCCAAGTTGGGTGGAATGAGGGTGAAAAAAGTACTCCATTTACAAAGTGATGTAATAAGTTCCAGAGATTTAAATAGGTATCCCCACAACACACATTCGTATACAACACAGATGTGTATACACAACATACAATATACAACATACACACACACACACGCACCCATACAAACACACACACACTTTCACACTCATCCAAGTAAAAGTTAAAATAATACTCTAAAAAGCCTATGAATTACCTGCATAAAAGTAAAGCATAAATATATATATTGGTGTATTCAAATTATTTGTCTCCCATGTAATGAAGTGGTAATTTTGTAGCTGTTGCATTCCACATTTACCATGTATCAATGCTATTATTTGTTCACCAATGAAGGCACACTCAGTTTCCTTTGAAAATAAAATCTTAATACTGATACATATGCATAATGATGCTGCAGCAGAAAAGAATTCATAGGAAGTGTATAAGTTTACTGAAAACTCCTTATTCCTAATGCCTTAAAAACCACCAGGAAAGTAGAGGTTGTTCAGTGAAGGAGCAGTAGCAACAAGATTAATCTTTGGGATAGATTTGGGAATTATCAACTGAATTGTCTGAAAGCAATTTTTTTTAAAAGGCTCAGAAGAGAAACTTCATTATCATCTTAAAACTTATTTGAAGAAATTATCTCATGTACCTTTGGACCCATCCAAGCTTGAACACAACAGTGCTGATACTGTGGCTATTTGATTAGGTGATTAGGTAGTAGATGTCTGATTCTGCACATTTACTAGATCAATATTTAAGATCTTGGAAATATATTCCTGAAATACTTGAATTCTCTCTGTCTCTGTCTTTCTCTCTCAGAGGAGAAGAGAATTAAACATTCATTCAAGAAATGTGGTCTGACTCATTCCACTAATGAAGAGCAGAGAATGAAAGCAGAATTGAAGTACATAAAAGCAGGAATAGTATTCTTTAAAAAATATTTATGTTTGACAGCATTGCTCTTTCTCATAGTTGGGTCATAACTTTTATTTTATTTTAATTTTATTGGGGAGGAGAGAAGAAATCTAAAAAAATCTCAGTGCACAGAAGACTTTTTTGAGGAGTTACTGAGGAGTATGGAATCTTTTCCAATTAAAACTAAAGTTATTTTGCATATATATTCTCATCATCATTCTCTCCTTTACAGATACAAAATTGAGGTTTGGGGCAAAGTCATAAATATCTGTTTAATGTATTTACATAGGCATAGGAACCCTTTACATTGATAAAGGAAATTTCTGGGTGAGGAAATTGTCTCTTCCAATGCAGAGTGGCATCTTTTCTGTAACTGAGAATTGGAGAGGGTTAACTAGGATATTGAGAAATTAAATGATTTACTGGTTCACTTAATCAGTACATGTCAGGACCCAGGATTTGAATTCAGGTTTTCTGGTCTCCAACATAAGAACTGCTGTGACATGCTAACATCAATACATATGGCAGAAAGGGATGTGACCTGAGGTTGAGCCAGTAGTTATCTACAGGCCTAAATATATTATGCCTCCCAGGTGTCTGTCTCTGAGATATGAGTGTCCAACTGTTCTCTAAGTTTTTATGAACATATATACACACATCAAGTTTTTTCCCCAAACAAGAAAGAGAGAACTAGGTTACAAAACCATGGGGATAGAATACCACACATTACATTGAAGAGCATTGCTTCAAGCCAGTTTCTTCATATGTTATATTAGATTTTAAAGTCAGGACCTTTGAATAAGATCAGGAATAAAAGAAAAAAAATAACCACACCCAGCATTTCTCATATTTTTTAGTTGGCACATGGAGATCCTCCATTTTAGGGATGTGCCAACCAGCCTTTGACACTTTCTGTTCAACTATAAGAAAAAGGAATCTACCCTGGGATTTGAGCTGCATAAGTGAAGTTGAGAAAGAACAGCTCTGAATCCATCAGCATTTGGGAAGTTCACAGGTGAATGAAAGTGGGTAGTTGTAGTTGTATCTGTAGTAGCAAGATCAAATGCTCCTCAGTAAAAAGACAGACTGTGGCTAATCCATGCCTCTAAACTCACCCATGTGATGTTTAAAATGGTATAGAAACAAGACATTTTCCTCCTACCTGCTTCAAGAGTGAATTTGTTCTCATTAATATTTTGCTTGTAGAGAAGGGGACATCCAATATGGGAAAACTGGACCACTTTCCTTCATAAAATCAGACACTTGGGGAAAAATATTTATAAGATTTCTACTTTTATCCTGATGCTGTACACTTTATTTTCTCATTTAATGCAGAAGAAATGGCCCCTTCAAAATGTCTGTCTGTCTAAAATGTCACCTCTAATTATTTTATGTTCAATGGTTTAAAAAAAAACTATGCCTTATTTTTGAGATTTCATAGATTGTAAAAATAATTCAACACCAGGAGCCATTTATTTTCCAACTGTCCAGTAGTAATTAGCAGTCATGCACAAATGCAGATGTTAAGAAATATTCTGATTCTGATGTTGAGAAACCAGGCCCCGCAACTGCAAAGCTATCTGTTTTATACACTAGTTTTCTCTTCACCTTTTTTTTTTTTTTTGAAGGATTCAAAAACAATCATTGCTATATAAAACTAGTAAAAAGCAAATATTTCTCCATGATCCAGGAATAACTTACAGATTGTCAAATGGAGACATTACCATCAGTTAGGAGACTATTAAACTGCTTGTGCAAAAACTAGTGAAGTAAAACATTTCTAAATTTACACTGTAGCTATCCATGACTTCTAATTTTCAAATTAGTTAAAAGATCCAATTCAAGATGATGTATTTTGTGTTTTCTAAATCCTTTCAGAAAGCAATCTAATAAAATTGTGGCCAGTTTTTCCTTTTATCATTAACTTTTCTGCCTCTGCCCCACCTTGAAATCATATTAGAGGAAGGGTCTCTGACTTTTAAATTCATATGCGTAGTATAATTCCACAGAAAAAGCAAAGAATTCTTTCACTCTGTAAGCAATTCCACATATACTAAGTTGATAATCACCATCTTAGGTAGCAAAAGTGAGCAAATTGCAAAGAACCCTAATAGAACTGTCCTCCAAACCCTTAATAGGGCTCCTGAATTCCTATATTCCTTGCAAATTTCAGTTGTCAATAAACCAGCATAATGAAATATGGAATAACTATACTTAACACTGTGGGTAGTAAGTCATCAATATCTATATCTTCAAAAAAATCTGTTGTAGGTGAGAGTGGGGATCTAGGTATTTGGCTCCTCTCCTTCCTTCAAAATATTTGTGAAATAATGACTGTGCACACAAAACTAAGCTTCAGAGAGTATCTCCAACATCTTTTAGTTAATTTATACTTTTTTTTGTTTGTTTGCGAGGCCACATGGTATGAAGATAAAGTGGGGTGTCAGTATTCCAAACATCCAGACCTTAAAGGCAGAGGTAAGTGCTGCTTTCACCTTTTCTTGGAAGCCATGTGTGCATTACTTAAATAATCTTGAAGGGAAGGCCCAGATTGATTTTAGCAACTACTTAAAGGGGTCCTTTCCAAGCCAAAAGACTTCTGAGAAAACCACCAAAACACACCAAAAGAAGGGAGAGCAAAGGTTTTCCTAAATCCAAAGGTAAAATTCTTACCTCAATCCTTGTGCTCTCAGGCTCTCGCTGATGATCCTATACTCAGAACAGTTTGAATCTGAAAACTGACTGACTGACCCAAGCCCAGGTGAATAGATTTGTTCCAAATTGGGTGAGGGGAAATGGGAGGGGAGAGGAAGAGAAGGAGAATTTGGTTTAACCCATTAGAGATATCAACAACTTATCTTGTCTTAGTCAAAATGTTTTCTGTAGAACTACAAAATTCTATAATTATGCCTCCATTTACCCAGTGACCCAATTCAGATTAATGCATAAAATCAGTAGAAAGAATTGCCATGATTTAGCTTCATTTTAAGCAATGGTGACATGTTTCATTTTGTTGTAGTAAATGTTGTTGTTTAACAACAGCAAGAAACAAACAGCTATTTAAATCTAATTTTCTGCCAGGTTAACCATTGGACGTTCCTTGAAGGTTAGTGAAATAATATTTGTATTTCTTTAAAATCAATATTCCCCTTAGTTTTAGTACCCGTGAAAAAATGGATACATTGCTTAATATGTAAGCTAACCAACCCCAATGAATGTCTACTTAATTACCAGTAATATTTCGGAATTGATTTTCAGTCAAGAGGAAAGTAAACATAATACAGAAGCTTTGTTGCCTTCTTTTCTACTCTCCCCTCCCCACCCCCTTCAAGGATACCCTATCATTGCTCCACAGAGTGATCACAAGCAGCATAATTTGAATTTGATGAAGCAATCAGAAGTAGCAGTTAAATTATAGTATGAGGTCATGGCACCAGCCGAATTTAGAATAATCTTTAAAAAAAAAAGAAAGCAAAAACTGAAAAAGACGAACAAACACCTATTCACATGCAGATATCAGAGGCTGATAAATGGATAATCCTTACAAATTAAGATCACATATTTGCCATATATTGACACAGGAAATTTTCAAAGAGCTGTATGCACATATCATCCATTGACATTAAAGACTTCCCTCAAATAAATTAATAGACAGTATAAATAAAGGCTAATAGACCATTTATGGATGCTCTTTTTTGGCAATAGAACACTAGAGCTGCCTTGGCCAGCGGCTCCATTAACAGCCACAATTGGGCTGCTGTGGTGGCGGAGATTCTTTGAGTCTTGTATTCTGTTTTCCAGCAGCAATGGCAGGATCTGTCTCCAAACTCTCTGACATTTTATCACAGATGATATCCACGAGGCGCTCAAATGTTTGCTTGACATTTATGTTGTCCTTGGCACTTGTTTCAAAAAATTCAAACCCTGGAGGAGAAATTCAGAAACACAAGATCATTGCACATGTCTGGACTGGACCACAATTCAGGCCTTCTTCACCTGGCTTCTCTCCCCCACACCCATGCTGTGGACTCAAGGCTAAACCAGACTTGATTGGCTGGCTTTTCTAAGGGAAAGATGGGCTGAAGAAAACGTGCCAAAATATCTGAGTGCCTTCAGGCCGTCAGTGAAAAATAAAATGCTAAGTGGAATTTTACATAACCATTTATGCTAAAGGCAATGAATGACAATTTGAGTACCATTGCTATTTCTATGAAATGTTTTATTTAAAAAAATACCAACAACACAGAAAAATATGAACTTCCTTTAACTCTAGCTGTTTCTTAGTCTCCTCTTCCCTCTCCTTCCTTACAGCAGGCACTTGGACCCCTTTCCAGAGCTGGGATCCTGGGCATTTTTGACTTTTCTCATCTCTGTCCTTTTGCCTTTGGTTTTGACTTATAATGTCTTGTCCTTTGTTTTTCTCTGACACCACCAAATTATGTGAATTTTCCTGACCTAACTTTTGCTTAAGGGTTTGTTCTATGCTGCTTTTCTCAGCTTTCCTTTCCAGCAGATGCCCATTTTAATAATAACCTCAGGTAATTATATTAATAATTGAAATCTATGTAATTCAAATCTATATTTAGTATTCATAGTTTCCAAGAGCTTAATATACATCATCTCCTTTGGATCTTAATAACCCTGTGAGGTAAACACTATAAATGCTATTATGATCATTTTGCAAAGGACAAAATGGAGATTCACAGAACCTCAGTGATAGCTAGTATTTCTATAATGCTTTAAGTTTACAAAGTGCTATACATATGTTAATTCATTTGATCCTCACAACATCTCTGAGAGAGAGGTCTACATATTAACCCCATTTTACAAATGAGGAAATGAAAGGTCCAATGCTTGCCCAGAATCACATAGCTATTAGGTGAACGGGGCAGATTTTTTTTTAATAGTTGTACTCTTTATTATAACTAAGAATTAGAAACAAAGTAGATTCTTTGAAGAATAGCTAAACAAATTGTGATAATGTGAATTGGGCAAATCTTTCTCATTCAGCCATTCTGTCCATTCTGATGATAGCTAAGTCTGTTACCTAAGGATGAGAATCATAGACACAGCTTAGAATAAGTAAAAACCTGTGTTTACTATGTCATGGTGACAGTATCTACAACCTTCTTCACAATCCATATAATATGCATGCCAACAGTTAAGTGGACACCAGGTGGCATTACTTGCCATAGAACTGTCTTCGAGTTTGGCGTTCAGTGAATTGTCTTGAGGTAATGGGGCAGCAGCCCTGAGAAGTGTATTGCCTATCCCCTAGTTCTTATTTTTCCAAAGTCACTGAAGTCAAAACAATGGGTCCTGTTTTGCATATGCCTGATTTGACAGCGATTTTGCTGGAGCTGCAGTTGATAATTCTCACAGTTCTGATGTTTCACTGTACCTGTGTAGAAACAGAATTGGCAAGTTGCCCTGTGCACAATCCTCCTAGTCTATTGTGTTTGGATTCTGCTCCTGTTGGCTAAGCTTACAACTCAGTTGCCATGACAACCTTCTCACTAGAACAGTCAGAGATTGCTCTGGTCCAGTCAGGGGGTGCTGATTTAGGATGTTTGGGAATGAACACAAAACTGCTATTCTAATCTGTTCTGGATTTCACACTCTATAAATCTGTCTAGTCACATCTGGCCTATCTCAGAGAAGCTGAGATTCAAAATGATTAACTCGTGGGACTACATTTCTCCATCTGGGGGCCAAAACCACTAAGTAAAAAGTACTTTCAGTTTTGCCTTCAAAACAAAATCCTTTCTGTAAGAGAGGTATGAGAGGCAGTGTGATTTAGTTTAAAAAAAAAAAAAAGTACTAGAATTGGTGACCAAAGCTCTGACAGATTAAATCACTTGTTTTGAGTCGCACAAGCTTTAAGTAGAAAAGCTGAGATTCAAGACCAGAGCCAGTTCCTCCAAATCCAAGGTCATTTCCCTCCTAACATGAAGGCCTAGATTTAAGCTCTGACTCTGACTTATTAGTTGTATGACTATCTTTGATACTCTAGTTCTTTTTAATCTATAATATAAACCTACAATAATGCCTTCTCTATTGACATCAAAGGGTCATTGAGAGAGTAAATGAGATGTATGTGAAAGATCCTCATGAGGAGTTTTATCAATAGAAGCTAGATTACTTTCTGAAATGGCATTGCAAAACAGAGAAAAGCATTTCTCAAGAGTTGTCATATTCACTGAACAATACATTTCAGAAGCTCCATATTTAATCAGACAAGTATTCCTATTGTGTATTTCATGAGTCATGAATGTACTCTATTATTGGGGTCCAAGTAAGTGCTTGCAGAATCTTGTCTGCAGCAACTGTCAGAAGAGGTAGGATTTTTCAATCGGGAGGTTCAGATAAATGACATTTTTAAGTACCGCAGACACGCCCACCTTCTAATTAGTAGTAACTGGCACATAGGCTATTCTGCAATGGGAATTTTTGAACTACAGTTGCCAAGTTATAAGCCTCAGAGGAAATGACTTCAATTGACCCAAATGTCCAAAGTCACTAAGAAGACAGACACTTACTGTCCAGCTTTTCTTTTCTAAGTGGCTGTTTTGGTTGTGGTGAATTTCAAATATATTATAGAAAACTGACATTTATCTAGAATGATTGAGAAATAGGATATTCTGATTAACTGGATATTTTGAGCTACTAAATACAGGTCACAGATTTCAGAAATTCAATTACAGTAAAATACATGACACTAAAATCATATTTGGGCACAATTTAATCATCTGATTTAGAAGTCAGCATAAGATTAATATGAGCATCAATCAGCATAGCTAAAACTAGAGACTATTGCACCTGGGGCTAGTAACACATAGAGACATCTTCTGTGCAACAGAAGTGGGAGAAAAGAGCCAAACCAGTATAGGGGACATAGATACCTTGGTACCTCAGCATTAAGCTTCTTGCAGAGAGAGGAGCAGTGTAGGAAGGGGAAAAACACACCTTAGTGTATCACTTATTTTAACTTTTTTTTTAAAAAAAGGACATTTGACGTATTTTAAGCTTTCTATTTAACACATTATTATTATTATTATTTGGATAACTAAATGTTGTCCTTTGTTTTTGTGTTGCTGAAGGACTACAGTACTGTCAGTATCCTCTAAATTCAGCACCTCGGGCAGAGCACATGGCCTAGTTACTACACAGTTAATCTGCACTACTAAAGATGTACAATATGTAGATTAAGCATGTCTTGGCATTCTACTTCACTTTAAAATAATTATGATAACAATTCATTTATATTAGTTTGTTTAGTTCTTCTTTGTCTCTCTCATGAAAGTAAAGAACAGTGTGGAAAAAATTTATATATAAATGCAGTTTATATAAATCCTGGATAGAAATACCTCTCCTGTTATAACGTGAGCATTAATTTAGGCACACTTCAACTGCATGCCCACAGAAAATCTTCATCTAGAGCAGAGGTGTCAAACTCAGAGTGAAAAACTCCTTAGTTTAGTTAATCAGACTACAATTAATTATAGAAATGTCATATGATGAAATATCAATCAGATTAAAATATAATTGGGAAGTTTTAAACAAAAATAAAACAATACAACATAGATAACATTAATTTGTAGTTTTCTAAGTCAAGATGTGACTTATTTCTATGTGAGTTTGACATCATTGATCTAGAAAATGGGAACCTTCATGAAGTCATCTAAAACATATACCATCTTTTCATATTCATATACATTTGTGGACTTATTAGAAAACAGTACTAATCTTTCAACTAACTCACTTGTAGGGTCTTAAGACAGCAACTTCATTTGTAAAATAAAGAGGAATATAGAATTATTATTTCCGAAAGTCATGGATAGGACTCTAAGAGATTTTCTATTTTGATCCCTTCATTTTACAATAACTTAAGTGAGACCAAGTGAGGGTAAATGCTCACTAAAGGTCACATTAATGGTGGGGTGGCAGATATGGTATCCAATTCCAAGTTCCTTTATATCATTCTGTCCCTAGAATTTTATCAGGACTTTTGAAAAATAGTTAATAATTCTGAAATTTCCTACCTTTCACAACACATACATGCACACGCAAACTATAATGGCAAAAATCAGCAGTTTATAAAGCATTTAAATTGGCAAGTCAAGTGACATCTGCCTGCCTCAGTTTCTTATCTGTAAAATGGGAAAATAAAAGTTATAGCTTCTATTTCCTAGGGCTGCTGGGAGACCAAAATTCATAATATTTGTAAAGTGCTTTGCAAATCGGCAAGTAGTTCCAAGTCATAGATGCCCATCAAGCTCAGAAAACTGAAAGTACATCTAAATTAGAACTGCTGGTGATATATTTGCTTGAGTGTCCCTAAGCCTACAACACTGTTTCTTGTAATGCATCCTCTTGTATTAAGAATTTTAACATGAATATTTGTATGATCCATTAAGGATAGGAACTCTTTTCATTCACTAGAAAGATACTAGATAATTCTTCCTCCCAGTTAAGTTCCCAGGCCTTCTGTGACTTCATCCTGATGCTTGGATAGAATCCTTCCCGCCCCTCCATAGTCAGAGCATTTCAGTAGGTGGACCTGGAGCTGTTGCACTTCCCAAATAGCCCTTGGAGGTCTGCCAGAGAGGGCTCTGCCATCAGTCTCCTGCTTCACTTTCACTGAATGTCTGGCTTTCAGTACAGAGTCAGGAGACATAATCTCCATGTAAAAATGTGTCAGCTGCCCCAGGGATCAAAGGAGAGAAGCAGAACAGCAGAACCATAAAGGCAGCCCTTTATTCTTTTCAAGCAACCAGTATAATTCAGCAGTGCCTAGAGAGGCAAGACAGGCTGGATTTAACTATGATGCATGATAAAAGCTGAAGCCATGTGAGCATAAAGAATGACATACACCCAAGACTCCTGAATTTATAGGGTTTAGAAGGGATCATGAGAAATTATCTAACTCATCCCTCTGTCTTAAGAATGCCTATATGTACCTAGGCAGATAAGAATTTGTTTTGTCTTTCAAAACCTCAAAGAAGGTGAGTCAATATATCTTCTCAGACTCCATTAGCTAATGGTCCTCACTTTCATGGAAATTCATGCCTATAACATCACAGGCAGCTTAGTGGGTGGATAGAGTGCTAAGCTTGGAGAAAGGAAATCCTAAATACTCATCAGCTGCATGACCCTAGGCAAGTCATTCCCTAAGCCTCAGTGTCTAAATCTATGATCCTATAACCTCTCATGCTGCCAGAAGATCAGGTTGTTGAGATCCTTGAGGGCAAAATTGCCTTTTTGCATCCCCAGTACTTAATTCAGTGCCTGGCATATAATAGGCCCTTAATGAAAATGTATTAACTGACTGACTGGCATAAGTTCAGTTCATCTTGTTCAGTCTTGATGGAAACAGAGAACAGCTAGTCATCCAACACATTCAACAAGCATTTATTGAGCACTCACTATTGGTAGACCACTCTTTCAGATGCTGGAGAGGTAGCAAATATGAATAAGGCAATTTTGGTGTTTGTTTTTCAGTCATGTTTGACTTTCCATGATCCCATATGGGGTTTTCTTAACAAAGATACTGGAGTAGTTTGATATTTCCTCCTCCAGCTCATTTTACCGATGAGAAAACAGGCATAGAAGAGATTAAGTGACTTGCTCAGGGTCATAAAGATCGTAAACTGTCTGCAGCTGGATTTGAATTTAGGAAAATGAATATTCCTGATTCTAGGACACACAACCTGTCCACTTTACCACCTAATTATACTTTAATTAAGATTACAGAGGAACCTCGGTGACACAGTAGACATGATGCTGTCCTGGAGTGAGGAAGACCTGAGCTATATGATCTAAGACTGCCTCAGTTTCCTCAGTTGTAAAGTAGTAGCTTTCAAGATTGTTGTGAGGATCAAATAAGATTATAAAGAGCAGAGCATGGTGCCTGGCATATAGTAGATGATTTAAAATATTTTCTTCCTCCTTCCCTCCCTCCCTCCCTCCTTCCTTCCTTCCTTCCTTCCTTCCTTCTTCCTTCCTTCCTTCCTTCCTTTTTTCTTCCTACCTTCCTCTCCCCCCCTCCCCGTCCCCCACCCCTTGTTTCTTCTGTTTAGCACTCTAGTATTCACTGGAAAATCTTTGGTACATAGTGAGTTATCCAGCTATGTCTCTCTAGGTATAACTCCCTTTCCAGTTTGTACCCTGAAGTCCAATGCCCATTGAAGATTCCTTCAGCAGTCTGGAACCTTTTCAATTGGCATATATTTCCTTTTGCCAATATATTTCTTTGCCACTGGATTGGGATATTTCAGACAGTTGTCTTGACTTATTAAAAGTTCTGTCATGTCACACTACTCTCTCAAATTCTTTTATTTACTTAAATTGTGCTACAATCACCATAATAATCCCAATATCAACACAGAACATTTAATGACTGTTTCCTTAATACCTTTCTCCAGAGAACTCAAAACATATATTTTTATAGTCATCATTCAGTTCATTCTCACATTTATTTTAATAGCTATTTCCTATCAGGAAATACTATTTCATTCCCCCAAGATCTCTTTAAAAATTATACATTTTTCTTTTATTGATTGAAGAAATCTTAAATGCCAATGTTTTCAGGAAAACATGATACTATAACTGGCAACTTGAAAACATGATACTATAACTGGCAACTTGACCTTGAAAGAGAATGTATAAATATCACCTATTTAAGGAAAAGAGCTAACAACAGTCATGGTATATTAGATAATGTTCTTTAAAATATTAAAAATGCATTAACCCACCCCCCAAAAAATCCATTAAACAGTCTTGAATGTGTGCCCAAGCACTCACAAATATATGAAATTTATATGACATTTTTAGATTCTAGTATAGCTTCTTAGGCTCCTATCTTCCTGTTGTTATCCATTAAATATGAAGAGCAGGAAAAGAGTCTTTACTCTCCTGAGTGACATCTGGGTCAGAGCCTAGGATACTCAAGCAGCAGGACAGGCTCTAGCTTAGTGTGTCCAAGGCTGGGATGGGTGCCCAGAGACAGCCACTAAAAATGAGTAGAATAACAAGGATTTTATTCCCATTGATTGGAGGAGGGCCAAGAAACTGCTCTGTAAAAGAGGAAAGGGCAGGATCTTGGCAGCAAGCCTAGTGCTACTCAAAAGATCAAAAATTTTCATCCATTGGAAGGATCAAGTCTGACTTGACCTGGCAGCATCTTTCTTTCCTCCCGTCTGTCACTGGTCTGAAATGGGTCATTATGGGTGCCTGAGTTGTCCTCAACAATATTGAGAGAGGATTTTTAGGTTCAGCACCATCAGTGTAATGAGCTTCATGTTTGAGAGAAGCTTTACCTTCCTCTACTGGATATAGAAGGAAGAAGGATCTCCTTTGCTTTCTGGTAGTATAGTTAATTGTTTGGAAGAATTGTCATTCTTTACTTGCAGGGGATAACTGGAAGAGAAAAGCAGAAGTAGAAAGTGCATCTCATATGGCACCAAGGTGTTATTACTGGCTTTTTCTACCCTGCTCCTTTCTTAGCAGAATTTCTTGCCCAGTTCCCCATTTTCTTAGTCATGCATATTCTCAAACTTAGAATCATAGTTTTCTCCTATGATTCCTTGATATGCCCTTTGATATGTTTCTCACCTTCTTTTCTTTCCATTCTTGATATCCCTCTTAGTTCCTTAGCTTAAGTTCATGCCATCTCCTTCCTAGGCTATTATAATAAACTCCTGAATCCCTGTCTTCATTCTGTCCCCTAAAATCCAATATATTCTGCACAAATGCTTCCAGATTAATCTTCCCAAAATATCAATTACATCATGACAATTCATGCCTATTAAAGAACAACAACAAACCATCAAAATCTCTATATTGTCCTCAGGAATGGCCCTCAAGGTGCTCAGTTCTTTGTCTCAAATGACCCCTCTGTCCTCAATTGACACCACTTCCCAAATGAGAACTCTGCTCTAGGCAAGTTTGTTTATTTATTCTTCCTAGAAAATTGCCTGCTTATTACTGCCTTTGTGAATTTGTTCATACTGCTAGTCCTGCACGTAATGGCCTCCTTCCCTTTCTCTCAATGTCTAATTCTTACTTGATTTCTATTTCCTCTGCTAAAATATATGATGTTTGGAACATTAGAAAAAAAAGGAAAAAATGGTTATTAGGGACTTGAAACCAAGAGTGAGGAAACAACTGGCTGCTTTTGTCAAGATATGTCCTGAGGTAATGAAAGTGTCATGGTAAAGTGGAAAGAGCTCTTGTACTGGAGTCAGAGAACTGGATTCAATTCCTGCTTATCCTTAATCCTAGTATAATTTTGAACAAGTTATTTCTCTGGGGCTTATTTCCTTAACTTCTGAAATCCCTTCTAGTTCCATGTTGCTGAACATTTAAAAACCAAAAGAGGTGATTGTTGAGGTGTTAGTGATCTCTTATGATAATTAGTGGTTGACTGTTATTTCTTTGAAAAAATCAGCACACCTCTCAGATTCACTAAGATGACAGGAAAAGATAATGAAAAATGTTGGAGAGGATGCTGGGATACTAATGCATTGTTGATGGAGTTGTGAAATGAGACAACCATTCTAGAGAGCAATCTGGGACTATGCCCAAAGGGTTATAAAACTATGCATACTTTTTGACCCAGCAATGCCATTACTGTGTCTGTATCACAATGAAATCACAAAGGAAGGAAAAGGACCCACATGGGCAAAAGTGTTTGTAGCAGCTCTTTTCATGGTAGCAAAGAATTGGAAAATGAGTAGATGGCTGAACAAGTTGTACATAAAGATAATGGAATATTATTGTTCTCTAAAAAATGATGAACAACTGTAAGAAATGATAAATAGGATGATTTCAGAGAAGCCTGTAGAGACTTACAGGAACTTATACTAAGTGAAATGAGCAGAACCAGGAGATCATTGTACACGACAACAAGATTATATGATGATCAATTCTGATGGATGTGGCTCTCTTCAACAATGAGATGATTCAGACTAGTTGCAAAGATCTTGTGATGAAGAGAGCCATGTGCACCCAGAGAGAGGACTGTAGGAACTTAGTGTGGTTCACAACATAACATTCTGACTCTTTTTGTTGTTGTTGTTTGCTTGCATTTTATTTTCTTTCTCATTTTTTCTGGTTTGATTTGATTTTTCTTGTGCAGCAAGATAATTGTATAAATATATACGTATATATTGGATTAAATACATATTTCTACCATGTTTAACATATATTAACATTAGGTTAATGTTAAAGAATTATCCATGCATATGTTTTGAAAAATAAAAAGCTTTAATAAAGAAAAAAAATTGATGAACAAGTTGATTATAGAAAGGCCTAGAAAGATTTACATGAACTGATACTGAGCAAACTAAGCAGAACCAAGAATATATTATACACATAATAGCAAGAATGTATGATGATCAACTATGAAAGGCTTGGTTCTTCTCAGTGGTTCAGTGATTCAAAGCAATCCCAAAAAACTTAGGACAGAAAAATGCCATCTGCATATAAATCAACATGTGATATGTTCATTTCTTTTTTTTCTGGATTTTTTTTATCTCTTCCAAAAACCTTCTTCCAAAAGGTTTTTCCCTTTTGTCTTGATTTTTCTCTCCTAACATGATTCATAAAACAATGTGTATTAAAAATAAAGATACTTACTACAATTAAAAAAAAAAAAAGAACAAAAATCATGATGGATAGAAAAATATCCAGAGAACTGGGAATGGACAAATTACTTAATTTTCAAAAAAGGAAAGGAATCTCTAAATTATATAGGCTACACTGTTTCTCAGCTCATTTGCATATAATTGTTTAAAGGTTTAAGAGATGAAAAATTCACAAAATGACAATTAAATAATATTTGGACACTAAAAGATGATTCAGAAGGATTGTGAATTTAATAAGAGAGATTTGGTAATTTTTGGTCTCATCAGTGAAAGATGGATTACTGAATTCTAGGATACTGTATTTTAAGTCACTGATAGCAATCAAGAATAAAAGGTGCAGAACCTGGACAATGAAGACTGAAGAAAAGGCAAGGGGTAAATAGACCAACTCTTTTGGAGTTAGGCGAAGAAGCTGGCAGATAGATCCATGAACTAACAGAAGGCTTCTGTTAGGAAATTTCTAATTGATTGGAAAGAGGCTCAACCCCATTAATTAAGAGCTTCAGTGTCAGATAATACCTTTCTGTACTGCCTAGAATTTTAGAGAGGGGAAGCCTCTCAAAATGCATTTAACTATTTTTTAATATATACATAGGGAATAACTGTGGTTTGTTCTCATTTCTTTTGCCTTATTGTCAAATAAAGGTTATGCTTAAGATCTAAATGTAACATCTTTGTAACTGTCTAGATTTGTGTAAATAGAAGACTACTAGTGGGGGCTTGAGAGATAAGGTGGTAAGTAAGGGTACTATATTCCTCTAATAATAGCATTATCTCTGGGATCCTGACAGAAGTTGTGTATAACCACATTGTCATGCTTCTTATCTGGGAACTTAGTCCTGCCCATATTAGAACAAACTCAAACTGATTCCCTCTCAATTACTACCCCAGCCAAAGATTTGAATTTTTATTGTCCTCACTCTCTGTAAAGCCATATGTGACAGGGAAAGTGTATTTATTATGACCAATTGTTTCATATGCTAGGGCAAAGAATTGAGTCTGCCTAAGATTTTTTTTTTTTGCCAAAATTTGATACTTATTTGTCATGCATCTCTGCAAAACATTTTATAATTTCTGATACTATTCTGTTAATTTGGACTAATGTAAGAGTCTCAATTATGGCATGCTTTAAGAAATATGTTAGGCAACTCTGAATATAAATTAGTAACCAAAAGATTGCTTGGTGACTTCAAAATCAGAGCAAAGAGGTATGCATAGTTTTTTAAGATCTAAGATCTCTCTTAGCTACTTTTTCTTGGTTGTGGTAGTGGGCAGTCTGAAGAATAATCTCTGCATCATTATAAAAAGTATGCTAGTGAATGGGTTTTTATAGAGGCAAATATATTGTCAATTGCTGCTTGAAATTATTGCAAAAACACTGGAAAGTTCTTATTCTCATTCTTTTTCTTAATTGTGCAAACCATTGTCTTTCTGTTGTAACCCTGCTTTGAAAAGCATAGTGTCTGGCACAAAGCAAGCATTTAATTCATATAGGTTAAGTGATTAAAGGCTTAGATCCTAAATTAGATTTCAGCTTACCTTACACATGATTATACATTAATTGATCATTTTTCAAATATTTATTAAACTTCTACTCTGAGAAAAGCATTATGTTAAACACTGGAATAGGTAGAAAGTTTAGCTAAGACCTCATTTCTATGTACCTTACAATTTACAATTTATAAAGACAGATTACATATTCTAAACATTAAAAGAGCTATAAAACAAAGTGATTTATGAAATTCAACTGGGGGAGATCAAGCAAGACTTCATGGTTCGATTTAAGGGATTAAAATTTGACTGTGGTAGAGGAGACAAGACATCACAGGAATGTGTCTCGATAGGAGCAAAGAGAAAGAGATCACAAGGCATGTGAGGATATGAAGTAGAAAAAGTCATCGTTCAGAATATTTGTAGTGTCTTAAGGAGATAAGACTATAAAAGTAAGATGGTGCCAGATTATAGAGGGCCTTGAATGCCAAATAAATGAACCTGTGGCAGGAAAGTTTCGCCCCCCCCCCATCACCCCCTCTCACCACCTCCCTCCACCTCCCTCCACCTCCCCCCGAGGCAATTCCTGAGGATTAAGTGACTTGCCCATGGTCACACAGCTAGGAAATGTTAAGTGTCTGAGACGAGATTTGAACTCAGGTCCTCCTGACTTCAGGGCTAGTGTTCTATTACTGTGCCATATAGGCGCCCTGGGAAAGATTTTAAAGCAGAGAAGTGAGGGATATGATCAGATCGATGTGGAAGAAAGATTATATGGTAAAAATTTGGCATGTATTGAAAAGAAATGAAAATGAAGTCAGAGAGAGATGCTGTACAGATGAAATTAATAGGACTTAAGAATCAACATGTTGTAATGTAAAAAGTGTTGAATCCTAATCCTGTGTCTATCATTTACTTTCCCTGAAGGTTTATTGTTATCTTTTATATTAATTCTCAGTTGTAGCTGACTTTCTTGGGTTTACCCTATTTGTGACCTACTATTTGTATCTACTACATACTTAAATGTTATTCTGAATCTCTGGGAAATATTATACCAAAAAGGAGAGGTGGAAGAATTTTGCATTATTAGCTATAGTTACTAAATCATAATTCTTGTCTCTCCTTCATTGCTAACATTCATTAAGATGGAACAGCATGCCTTGATTTTATTTAATGAAAAAGCAGCTATTCTGGGAAAAGGGCTTAAAAGGTTTTAGGTTTCATTAAATTCTCATGTTTGATTCTAAAAGCTCACTGGGATAAAGCCAGGTTTCAGGACAACTGAATTCTTTCCCCAAATCCATAGGAGATGGAATCAGGTTAGACAAAGAAGAATGGATGTTGGAGGGAGTCTGGAATAGCAGCCAGTCAGTACCAATATATAAAGGGGTTTGACTGATGATGAGCAGTATTTATTGTATCAGATGATTTTAGGGAGGGAATGGTTTTAGGAATAACAGAAAGGACTGAAAGACATTACAAAGAGCTTCCTGAATAAAGAATTGTGATGTACTCACTCAATTCTTTAATCCTTTGCGATTCCATCTCCAACACTCTGCTGAAACTGTTTTCTTTTTTTTTTTCCCCCTGAGGAAATTGGGGTTAAGTGACTTGCCCAGGGTCACACAGCTAGGAAGTGTTAAGTGTCTGAGACTAGATTTGAACTCAGGTCCTCCTGATTTCAGGGTTGGTGCTCTATCCACCGCACCACCTAGCTGCCCCTGAAACTTTTTTCAAAGGCTACCAAACATCTCCTTATTTTCTAAATCCAATTGCGTTTTCCCAGTCTTTATCTTGTATCACGTTTTTTTTTTTTGGTTAACATCTGATACTGTTGGATTCTCTCTTCCTTCTGGACACTCTTCTTTTTTGACTTCTTGACACTGTACTTTGATACAAGAGAAATAATTATTTCTATCTCATATTCATAGCTAATTATTACAATGAGGGAGACCCAAACCTCTCCGCCCTCCCCACTATCTTTATTTCCTTGTTTAATCTCTCAAGGGTAGGGCTAATGGAAGATACTATTAATATTCTCATTCTGGATATTGTTACTCTACCCAACAAGCTCAGATTTGGGTGGGGGATACAGATTCTTTGTGTAGATTATCCAAGGCAGGTGTTGGTCTGGGTAATAAGGATAATCTCTCTATTATGACGTGATGTCCAAGAATGACACAATGCCACTCTCAGTTTCCCACTGAATGAGCTCAATTCTCTATCTCTCATTGATTGATAACCAGAGTTGATCACCACCCTCAGGATAGTGATCCTTCTTCCAAGGGAATATAAAACATGATCACACCTCCACAAGGATCTTTGGCATTCAAGAATGTCACTGACTTTTTATTTAAGATACTGGCATTATTAATAAAATGATCAAATTATCCAAGAATTCTGTCTCTTGAACTTTTTGACTATCACAGATAAATCTTTTTCTACATCTCTGATTGTTCCTCTCTTGCTCTTCTTCATTCCTTTTCTTTCTTTCTCATATCCTGTAAATGTTTACATCCCTAAAGCATTGTTCTTTGGCTTTCTTTTTCTCTTTTCATATTCTGCCTTGGTTTTCTTAGCCAGTCCTATCTCTAGGTAGCTAACTCTCAAATCTGTATATTCACAAATGTTGTCCCTTCTAGGCTCTCAGACATCTCCAACTATCTGATAATCTCACAGAATGTAGATTTTGAAGAAATCTTAAATCGTTATGTTCAACCCCATTATTTTGTAGAAAAAAGGAGAACCAGAGAAGTAAAACACAATACCTGGCATACAGTAAGCACTTAAAAAATACTTTTTGAATGATTTGTCAAATATCATAGATGTTTGGCAGGACAGCCAAGATTTGAACCACAATTCTCTCACTCCAACAATAATTGATGATGCTTATGATATTAGCATTTAGAAAACATTTTCAAGTTTGTAAAGTGATTTATTGGTTTTCTTTTCACTATAGTACAAAACTGTCTATCAGTATTTCAAGCTCATTATAACCAAACAAAAATTCTTCATCTTTCTCCTAAAGCATGCCCCTGTATCCTAACTTCCTTATTTCTGTCAATGGCACCACAATCTCCCAATTATTTAAGATCAACCCTTTGGAGTAATCTTTGACTATTCTCTTTCTTTCAACCCTAGCATTCTCGCTGCCAAGAACTATTGATTCTGCTTCCATAATATATCTCAAATTGGTTTCCATTATTTTCCCACAGCCAATCCATTTTCTCATGGATTGCTGTTCAAGCCTATTAACTCTCTCTTAGACTACTGTCATAAGCTTCCAATAAATCTTCCTTTCTTGTTTCTTTCAATTTTAACCTATTTCAGTTTATCCTACCAGGACTTCTTTAAACTTTTTTCCACTCATGACCTCTTTTCATCTGACAAATTTTTACAGAACCCTTATTATATAGGTATCTAAAATAGACATAAAAATCAAATATTTACTGATAATAAATCATAACAAGTCTTAGTTATAAGAACCCATATGTGGTCACTATCCACACAATTTAAGAAGCTTCACTATATAACATTTCATAGTTTTATATAAGCTAAAGTTGGATTTAGAGGATGTGGATTCAAATCCCTGATCTGCCATTTAACTCTCTGTGTGATCTTGGTCAAGCCATTTTACCTCAAAAAAGGCTCAGTTTTCCTCAATTGTAAAATGAGAGGATTAGATTACCTGACTTTTGTCCCCAAAATAATCATAAGCCTAATCATTTTACTCCATTTCTTACAAACCTAAAATGACTTAACACTAACTTTCCAAATAAAGTCAAATCCTTCATCTGGCATTTAAGGTCCTTCACAGTAATGGACACGAATCTTAGATAACTATAATGGTATATCTCCTACTGTAACATTTTGTTTTATAAATCATTCTCTTATAGGTTAGATAATCCTGAATCAAGTCGCCAGAGTATAGTCATGTCCAATTAACAACACAACAAAACAAAAACATAAGTGAGCATTGAAAATTCAGAAAAGATTTTGTATCTATGATAATTCTACAAAGGTGTAAATATACTTATGAGGTTCAATTGGACTGGCTAAGCAGTTATGCTTAGTCCTCCTGCACTGCCCCTTTCTCTTTTTCTACTCTCTTTTACTTGTCTCTTCTCATTCTCTTCCTCTTTTCTTTCTTCCTTCCCATTTTCTTGCTTTTCTCTCATCTTCTCTCCCTCACTCTCCTTCCCTTCCTTCCCCTGCTTCTGTCTTTTTATCTCTCTTTTTCCATCTTCTCTCTTTTCCTTCTCCTTCTCCCTCTCCCTCTCCCTCCTTTTTTTCCCCTTTTTCATCTCTCCTCTCTGTCCCCCTTCTTTTGTAGCTGATATTAAAGCATTCTTGTCTTTGATCTAGTGGAGTGAAAGAAGACCCTGGGATATAGTCTACTATTGTATTTAAGAGAATAGAGAGTGAATCATGGAATGGTAAGACATGACAGTCACACTAATTAATGAGATGACCTTATTAGGGTGCTTCCTTATTGGATTGCCTCCATTTACTATATCTTCTGCCTCTATTTCCAGCTTATCAAGTGGCTTTCTTATACTCACTAATCTCTGGATTTCCACTCTGTGAAGAGAACTTGCTGGACAGATGACATGAGTATTAAGGCTCACTTGGAGTTTGAAATATTTAATGTATATGAATTCATTGACTCTGTTTTGTAAATCAATCTTTTGTGAATTTGGTAAGTGTGAATCAATTCCTCAGGACCAGAAATCTCTCTGGTGGGCTAACAAAATTTTATTGTTGAAACTGAAGAAATAATAATAGGTAATTAGAAAGAAAAACTGTTACTCTTTGAAGATGATATCTTGCTATAGTTAGAGAATCCTAGAGAATCAACTAAAACTCCTAGCAACAATGAACAATTTTAGCAAAGTCAGAGGATATAAAATAATACCACATACAGCACTGGTATTTCTGTATGTTGAGCAAAAAATAGAAGGAGAAATTTCATTTAAAATAATTATAGATACTATAAAACATTTTTAAGTCTACCTGCCAAGACAAAGCCAGGAGCTATATGGATATAATTACAAAGCATTTTTCACACAAATAAAGTCAGATCAATTAATTGGAAGAATATCAAGTATGGGTAGACTGAGTTAATATATTAAAAATGGCAATTCTACCTAAAGTAATTTACTTATTCAGTGCCATACCAATCAACCTGCTAAGAAACTACTTTATAGAATTAGAAAAAATAATAACAAAATTCATCTGGAAGAATAAAAGGTCAAGAATTTCAAGGGAATTAATGAAAAAATGCAAATGAAAGTGACCTAGTTATATCAGACCTAAAACTATTTATAAAGCAGCAGTCAGCAAAACCATTTGGTGCTGACTAAGAAATAGAGTAGTGTATCAGTGGAATAGATTAGGATCACAAGACACAATAGTCAGTGACTATGGTAATTTAGTGTCTTCTGTTTCTAGGATAAGAAGCCACTATATGATAAAAATTGCTGGGGAAATTGAAAAGTAGTATGGCACAAACTAGGCATTGATCAATACCTAATACCTCATCTCAAAATAAGGTAGAAATGGGTTCATGATTTAGACATAAAGAATGATACTATAAGCAAATTAGGAGAACAAAGGATAGTCTACCTCAGTGTGGATAAGAAAGAAATTTATGGCCAAAGAAGAACCAGAGAACATTATGAAATACAAAATGGATAATTATGATTATATTAAGTTTAAAAGTTTGTACACAAACAAAACCAATACAGCCAAGATTAGGAGGGAAGCAGAAAGCTGGGGAAATTTTTTTTTTAAACATATAGTGTTTCTAATAAAGGCTTCATTTCTAAATTATATCGAGAATTGACTCAAATTTATGAGAATATAGTTATTTCCCAATTGATAAATGATCAAAGGATATGAACAGACAATTTTCAGATGAAGAAAAATTAAGGCCATTTGCAGTCATATGAAAAAATGCTCTAAATTAGATTAGAGAAATGCAAATTAAGACAATTCGGAGGTACCACTTCACACCTCTCAGACTGGCTAATATGACAGGAAAAAAAATTTGACAAATGCTGGAGGAGATGTGTGAAAACTGGGACATTAATCATTGTTGGTAGAGTAGTGAACTGATCTAACCATTATGGAGAACAATTTGGAATGATGCCCAAACGGCTATAAAACTGCATATCCTTTAATTCAGCAGAGTCTTTACTGGACCTTTATCCCAAAGAGATCATTAAAAAAGGGAAAAGAATTCACACGTGCAAAAATGATTGTAGCAGCCTTTTCTGTAGTAGCAAGGAACTGGAAAGTGAGTGGATACCCCTCAGTTTGAGAATGGCTGATTAAGTTATGGTATAGGAACGTAATGGAATATTATTGTTCTATAAGAAATGATGAACAGGCTGATTTCAGAAAAGCATGAAAAGACTTAGATGAACTGATGTTAAATGAAGTGAGTAGAATTAAGAGAACATTGTACACAGCAACAAGAAGATTATGTGATAAATCAACTATGATGGACTTAATTTTATCCAACAAAGAGGCAAGGCAATCCCAATAGACTTGTGATGGAAAGAGCCACCTGCATACAAATAAAGAAATATGGAAAAATTTTCTGGTGGTGGGGGTATATGCTTGTTTGTTTGTTTTTCTTTCTTTTCTTTGATCTGATTTTTCTTGCTCAGTATGATGACCATGGAATTACATTTAAAATAATTGCACCTGCTATGATGGATTGCTTGCTGTATAGGGGAAAGAGGAGAAAAATTTAAAACACAAGATTTTGCAAAGGTATATGTTGAAAATGATCTTTGCATGTATTTGGAAAAATAAAAGCTATTGTAAAAATAATTGTATTGTTACACCCAAAATACTCAGCAGTACTGATGTACCATGAAACTTCTTGGATAACCAATCAACTGGTCAGTCTTCCATCATCTAACTACAATAACCTGTCAAATTTACTGATTTAGCTCTGTTTTTTTAAGTTAAATTTTTATGTTGTTTTTAAGCTGACTGTTTTCTTCTTTTACTTTTATTGTATTATTATTATTGGTGCTTCTAAAGTCTAGTCTCTTCTTCCTTCCCCATAGATGCACACATACACATACACACACACACACACACACACACACACACCCTCTAGCTTATAATAACCATGTATGACTTTTTAATAATTCCAACATTTGTTCAGTGTGGCTTGAAGAGAAAAAGAAGGGAGATGAGAGCCATGTTACATTTTTGAAGAACTATCTTGTAATGTGAAATTAAAAATTGCTTTGTTTGGCCCCAGAGGACAAAAATAGAAAAAAAAATGGATGGAAGCTGCAAAGAAGTCAATTTAAGCTATATGTCAGAAAATCATTCCTAATATTCAGAACTATCCCCAAGTGAAAAGAGCTGATTAAAGAAGTGGTAGGAACCCCTCCTTTAAGATCATCAAGCAGAGGCTAGAGGACCACTTGCCAGGTATGTTATAATGGAATTTCCTCTGTCTATGGGTTAGATGAGATGGCTTTCAGGTCCTTTGCATCCCTCAAAATGTATAATTATGTGATTTCGTATTAATTCTTAGAGATATAGAAATTAATGATACAAAACTTGTTCTTATGACACTTCAAATTTAAATGGGAAAAAGACATAGACATAAACAGGATCATAACCAGAGTGGGAAGAGAGTCAGTCTTGGATCTAGAGGTGGAAGAGTCCAAGGTTTCTTAAATTTTTCCCTTTAAAACCAATTTTTGCCCAAGAAATTTTTACATGACCCAGGATATATAGGTATACAAAATAGGTATACAATCCAAGCACTGACTAATAACAAATCATAATTTTGTGACCTCCACATTAAGTTACAGGACCCAATACGGAATCACGATCGAGTTTAAGAAGCTCTGTGCTAGAAAGAGAACATAATCTATATTGTCAAAGACCACTGAGATATCAAAATAGATGACAGAAAAAGGGTATTTTGGGTTTAGGAATACTTTGATACTGTGAGAGGCAATATAGGAGATAGAAAGCCAACCTTGGACCAGGAGGACCTAAGTTTAATTTTCACCTCTGACTCACAGTAGCTATGTGACCCCAGGCAAGGCATTTAATCTTTCTATGCTCTAGGACTTTGTACTCTAAGACTATAAATCCCAAGAAAAGAATCTATGTGCCTCAGTAGATGGAATTTATTTATCTGGGTGTTTCCTATATCAGCAAAAACACAGTTTTAGTCACTATCTCTATATTGTTAACTCTGTGATATATATGTAAGTTTTTCCCTCATACGGTATAAATCTCAGTTCATCTATGCCTTTTTATTCCACTGTGAATTTTGTTCATATTATCCTGTAAATCTTACTGAAGAGAGTTATCTAATACATTAGGGTTTCTTCTTCTAAATTTCTTTATATTATTTGGGTATGATTGTATTTCATGATATAATAATCAATCAATAAACATTTATGAAGTGCCTCATATTTGCCAGAAACTGTGTGAGGTGCTGGGAATATGAATATAAAAATATCCCTTTATTCTCCACTCCTTAGATATATCTTCCACAGCCTTGCCCACCACCTTCCTAAATTTGGATAAATTTACCTTTTAGGACCACACTGACCGTAAGAATTTCCCACTATTTCAAAAAATCTTCCTAGTCTTCATATTTTTGTCATTCTTCAGATTTCTCTTTTATGAGCTTACTCAACACCTTGTTATGGAACTTATCTTTATTTCTACTCCCTCTAATTTATGAACTACAAACCATGATCAATCAATTCAGCTCTGCCATTGCTCCTGGATGGGATGTGCTAATATATTCCTCTATGATCTTGCTGACCATTTCTATGATATTCCTGGCAAAAAATGATTATGTTTTTTAGTCATAGCCCCAGCTCTTAGCACAGTGTTTGACCTAAAGTTAGTGCTTAATAAATGTGTTTTCATTCATTCTCATTGTAAGACCAATTCACTTCCTATTTTAGTTACATAAGTGATGACACCTGTCACATATGTTCCAGTGTGTGATTCTTCATTGGTAATATATTGATGCATACTTATGCCTATCATATATGTCTCTGATATCCCATTATTTATTATTATATAGTATCATTGGAAGAATATTGGAATTTGAAAGACGGCCATTGTCTCAGGGAGAAGCTTTGTGGTCATTAAAAGCTATGCATTTCCCAAATTCAATACGACCCTCTGTTCTCTTGTTCAGTTGAGAACTCAGTTTATTATTCATGTGCAGTGCCTCTCTCTCTAAAATATAAGTATTGATAGATCTGCTCTCTCCATCATCCATTTAATTGTATAGCATGATATGGATGGACATTGTTGGCTCTTCCTGAGTAGGTATGGTTATGGGTCTTATTTAAGAGGATTTGAAGCATTCCAAGATTTGAAGAAATGAACCCATCATCTTAAGCAAATAAAAACATCTAGAACAAAAGTGTCCAAGTATTGCTGGGCTACACTGCAGCCCTCATTGTTGTCTTTAAACTGAATCTGGCATGAGATAAATTAAAATGTATTTTGGAAATATTTTATAAGAAAATACAATAGAACATAGAAATTTAAATATGTGATATTTTAATTCAATATCTGGCCTTCAAGGATCCTTGTGTGGTTTAGTGATTCCTATTTCTTTTTTGAATTTGCCACCACAGATCTAGAGGACCTCAATTTCTGTAGTGAATTCGTTTTTTTATTTGAACTTTGTGCTGGAAATTCTCCATAATAGTGGCCAAAATCTTGGTGAGCATACGTCTTCTGTTTTATACCTTGTCTGACATTGATATTGAGAATGACATTGATAAAAGTCCCTTCTATTTTCAAGGAATTGTTTTTACTCCAGCACAGGAGACATCTCCCAAGAGGAGAACTTTTAAGACAAGGTTTTGCTTTACTGAATTAAATACTTTTTTAAAGTTAAAAAAAGCACATTAGGATGCTATACTCTCTGTACCTTTCAGTCAAATGTGTGACTACAAAAATGTAGTCTTTTTTAGAATGTCATTTGTGAAAGAGTATCTTTGACACACGTATTGATTGATCTCATAAATAACTTGTAGACACAGGAAAGTCAGCATAGGGGTTGTTAATGACATTTTCTCCATATTGTTACTCCAGCACAGACCCCCTCTGAAATGTGGTCTAGTCCATTGACCTTTCCATCTTTCTTTTTTTCAATGTCATTTCTATTAAGGAAAAGGTTATGGATGACCTTGAAGAAAGATTTTTCTGTTAAAGTGGTAGGAGTAAAAATCAGATGGCAGGGGACTGAGGAAGAAGAAGCACTGAATAGACTATTTGTTTCTCTCAGTTTAAAGTAGGATGATAGCTTTAGAAGATGGCAGGGTAAAGGGTAAGTATTTTTAGGCTAGGAAAGATCTGAGCTTATTAATAGGCAAAGTAGAAGAGAGCACTGGGAAAGGAGAGGTGGAAAATTCATGGAAGAAGATTCAAAATGCATGTAAGATGATTAATAGAGATGAGAAGGAAATGGGATCAAGAGTTTAAATGGAAAGAATGGTTTTGAAAATAATAAGAAATATTCTTTCTATAAAATTAGTGGAAGAATGAAAGATAGAATGGGTGACAATACTGAAAGATGTAGGGAAGTAAGAAAATTTAAATCAGATGATTTCAGTCTTCTCAGTAAATAGGATGTGAGGTCATCTGCTGAAAGTGAATAAAGAAGAAGTAGAGTTAAGAGAGAGATTGTGGGATGAAGAAAATTTTGAACAGATGCTGTACAGAATATGGTAGCCAATTACATAGGGATAAAAGGATTTCTGCAAGCAAGGGCCCAGTTGAAATTAGATGACATGAATTGTAGAAAACTCAATCATCCTGGGAGTAGGAACAAGCTGATAGGGGTGACCCATAATTGAATATTGTAACTGGCCAAAAAAGGAAAGGATGCCAGAGTTTAGGAAAAGGTTAGAAGAAAGAGAATGATTTCATTGACAGATAAAAGAATCAAATCTGAATAGGAAGGAAAGCAAGACAGGAACATTGTTGGGCAAACAGAAAAACTAAGGACAATGATGGGCAAAGAATAAGTTTGGAAGGAGAGGAGGATGGATAGAAAAAAATTTCAGAGTTTAGATTTTTGCAAATAGGATGAAGAAGCTGTAATCACCTGGAAAAATTTTAGGTCGTAGTTATTGAAAAGCTCAAAAATTTACAAGGGTAAAGAATTAAAATTATCACCCAGGTGGATGATGAAATTTAAGGAATAAAGGCAAGAGAAATGTGAAGAGGAAGCCTGAAATCCAGATGCCAAAGTCAAAGAGAAAAGTGATTGTGTCAGAGTCATGTGAGGAAAAAAGAGTGATCAAGAACTAAGAAGGCTGAGAAAAGAGGAAACTGATAGATCTGAATCTCAAAAGAGAGGTATTTAAATAACAGAAACAAAGCCAGACTTTGACTAGGTTAACAATTAAAGAAAAAGTAGATAGAGTAAGTGGACTAGGAATGGGAAAGGCATAAGACAAATCAAGATGAAGGAATCATAGTTTGGCAAAGAGAGGTTATGGAAAGGCAAAAGAAGTGAAGCTTTAGAAAAAGGGGTCATTTAAGGGATGTAAATGAATCACTGGAAGGGTAATTTCCACTGGTGTGAGAATTATCAGTGAGTAATAGAAAGATGGGTAATTAGATGAGTTCTTAAGCAGTAATAGACATTGAATGTTGATATCCAAGGTATCAATCAATAGTGGATGGCTATGGATCAATGTAACAAATTGATTTTATAACTTTTACTAACCCCCTACTATATATGCGCTGAGTGAAGATACAAAGATGAAAACTGACACATCTTTTGCCCTCAAGAAGCCCACAGTAAGATACGATCTATATAACTGAATGCTATATGGTCAAATGTGATGGGATAAAGGAGAGATCTGAGTAAGGAAGGGAGAGGAGAGAGGAAGAGAGGGAGAGAGACAGAGACAGAGAAACACAAGAGAGACAGAGAGACCCACAAAGAGAAGGAAACAGAGAGACACAGAGAGAGAAACACACACACACACATACATGTAGAGACAGAGACAGAGGGAGAGAGAGTCAGAGATAAACAGAGACAGAGAGATAGAGATGAGAGGCAGAGAGGCAGAAATAGAGAAAGAATGAGAGACAGAGCAAGATAGACAAGAGACACAGAGAGAAAGACACACACACACACACAGAGGGAGAGAGAGATAGAAACAGAGAGGTAGAAACAGAGAAACAGAGAGGGAGAGAGAAAGACAGAGCAAGATAGACAAGAGACAGAGACACACACACATACAAACACACACACACACACACACACACACACACACAAGGCGGGGGGGGAGACAGAGAAAGACAGAGAGAGAGAGAGAGAGACAGACAGACAGACAGAGAGAGGGCATTTTCAACAGTGATAAAGAAAGGTTTCCTGGAGATGGCACCTGACCTGGGAATGAAGGAAAGGAAGGCCGTCAAGAGGCAGAGATGAGGACAGAGTGCATTCCAGTTATGGAATATAGTCTCTATAAATAGAATTAGAGAGTCTTGGATAAATTTAAGGGACACTTTATTGTCTGGTTTGACTGAGACATAGAACATAATAAAGAGTAAGATGAAATAAAGTCAGAAAGGTAGTAGAAAGGCTTTTATATGTCAGGTTGTGGAGTTTGTATTTTAATCCATATACAATAGAAAATAACTAAAATTTCTGGAATAGGTAAATGAAATGATAAGGGTTGTTCATCAGGAAGAATTAATTGAACAGCTATGTGAAGGATGACTTAGAGACAGAAAAACTAGCAAAAGGATATCTAGATAAAGGGCTATTTAGAATAATCCAGGAGAAGTCTAAATTAGAGTGATGACAATGCCTATGGAGAAAAAAGATATTTTAGAGACTGAGAAACAAAACTTGGCAACTTATTAGATGTGGGGGAGTCAAAGATGATTCTAAGATTTTGTGCCATTAATAGAAATTGGACAGTTACAGAAATGGTGATGGTGATGCATTCAGTTTTTGGATATACTGAATTTAAGATATGGATGTTTTAAGGATGAACTTAAGGATACAGGAAGGAAATGTCTGTCAGATAGAAGCCTAGAGTTCAGGGCAGAGGTTAGGAGAGGATCTATATATTTAGAAATCACCTTCATAGATTGATTATTGAATTGCTTGGCATTCATAGCCCTTTATAACCTATTGTAACATTCTTCTTATCTTTCTAATCTTCTTGCACCTCATATCCCCATGTACTCTTCTATACAATAACATCCTTGCTATTCCTTCAACAAAACATTCCATTTCTAGGTTCTGGGCATTTTCATTGGTTATCCCTAATTCCTGGAAGGCTCTCCCTTTTTATCTCTCTCTCATGGCTTCCTTCAAGTCCCAGATTAAATTCTACTTTCTACAGGAAACTTTTTCCAATCTCTCAATTCTCCCTGCTGATTGTTTCCTATTCACGCTGTATATACCTTCTTTATACATAGTTGTTTGCATGTGGTCTACCTCCTTAGATTTTGAATGCAGGGATAGATTTGCCTTTCTTTGTATTGTTAGTATTTAGTGTATTGCCTGGCACATAGTAGGTATTTAATAAATGAATATTGATTGAATGTTTTGTTTTGTTTTGGTTTTGGTTTAGGCAATTGGTGTTAAGTGACTTGCCCAGGATCATATAGTGATTGAATAAATAATCAATGATAATAGGCACTTTCCAAGGGAAAGAGACTATCTCTACCTTGGGAAAAGAACACAAGTGAAGGGAAAAGGATATTGGTCAACTTATCTCCTGAGATTGAAACAGGGATGAATAAGATGGATAAAGTTGCTTTTCATAAATGGTCATTATCTCAGAAAGGTAGGAGATAAAGTTATCTATTGAGTAGGAAGGTGAGAATTTGAAAAAAAAACAAAGATGTGGAATTATATAAGGAATCAATTAAAGATAAATAAAAATATAGTCTTGAGTGCTCAGGCAGTGTCAATCTAGAAAAATAGAGGATGATCATTAAAAGATGCAAATCTGTGAATTGGGTTAACTAAAGAGAGTTTTGTCAGTAGTGAGGCATTTGAGCAAATTAGAACTCATTTGTTTCTGAATCAGAGGTTGATGTGAGGTAGAAAACTATAGAAAGGACAAGAAATTTAGTGGAGTAAGAAGTGTATGTAGGGGCAGCTAAGTGATGCAGTGCATAGAGTACTAGTCCTGAAGTCAGGAATACCTGAATTCAAATCTGAACTCAGAAGGAATCTTAGAGTTGTTGAGGACATATGAATAAAGATAGGATTCATGATTTCACTGACACAGGGAACTCCTGGATGAGGAAATTTCTGCCACTGCAGGTTTCTACCTTCTCTGCAACTTATAATTTATCTTAGTTACCTAGAGGACATAATGATTTTCCCACAATCATACAGTCAGTAAGTTTCAAGAAAAACTTGAAATGTATCTTTCTTGGCTCAGAGGGCAGCTCTCTATGCACTGTACTCACGCTGAGATAAATGTGCAGATTCTCAGATGGTCACAATACTCACAACCTTAATTCTAGGGCTGGTAAAGAACTAAAGATGTAATTTTGCCCATTCTACTGCCCTTAGGTGGGACCATACTTAAACCAACAAAGAGAGTAAAATATACCCAGTTTTCCAAAATCTCCTGAGAATGCTCAGTTAACTAGAGTATGAGCCCATGGAAATAATGGTAACATGTTTTGGCAGACAGGTCCTTAGGAGCCTTTTAATTGCATTAGTAGAATTCGAGGATTTGATAATCCCTACCCTTTGACAAGCACTAAAATTAAGATTTTTTAAAAGATAATAAAAAACTGCTGAAGACCAGAGTCTTATGTGCTTGAAGAAAGTAGGTTAAGTTTTTTTAAAAATGAATTTCAAGACAATGCTCTTCTTTTCAGATTTCTTAGCTAGCTCTCTCACTTAGAAAAATTAAAAGAAAAAAATACACTAGAACTTTTCAAGTTATACTTTTCAAGTTATATTAGGTTTTAGGCAGAATTAAAAAAGGAATCAAGGTGGGCTCAGGTCCATGTTTTTTAATTTTCTTAATTTTGCATTCATAGAATGCCCTGAATGACCATACAGACTCCCTTATGGATAGTTAACAACTACAATAGTGGCATTAATAGAATAGTGAAGAGCACTTGAGGGGAGGGGTAAATTGGGGGTTGATAGTTGAGGTTTCTCCAGGTATAACTCTCTATGTTGTATGTTTCTAAGGCCCAGAAGGAAAGACTACATCAATAAGTTGCATTTCAAGCAACCTCATAGGGGAAATGGGTGTGCTGTGTCACTTTAGGTTCCTTGTCTTCCTTCAAGACAAGACATGCTAGCTCAACAGTATGATAGTCAACTTTGATAAACTTAGCTGTTCTCAGCAATAGAATAATGTAAGACAATTTCAAAAGATTCATGGTGGAAGATGCTATCCAAATCCAGAGGGGGAAAATATGGAATCTAAATGCAAATTGAAATATATTATTTTTACTTTTATTTTGTTTGCTTGTTTTTTTTTTTTCTCATGACTTTTCCCCTTTGGTTCTGATCCTCCTTTCACAATATAACTAATGCAGAAATATGTTTAAGATAATTGAACATATATAACCTATATCAAATTACTTGCTATTTTGGGGAAGGAGGAAGGAAGGAGAAAAAACGGAAATCAAAATTTTATAAAAGTGAATGTTGAAAATTATCTTTACATGTAATTGGAAAAAGATAAAATACTATTAAGTGGGGAAAAAAGACAGTAGTTCAAGTATCATTTTCTACATGATTCTCTTAATTATTACTGCCTTCCCTCCTAAGTTATCTTGTAGTAGCTCTGTTGATTTTATTCAGTTTATATTTATATTGTATGTAGGATACATTTTCACTTGTTTCTCACAATAGAATATAAATTTCTTGGAAGAAGAGATTGTTTTATTCTTTGTTTGTACTTGCATCTGCATGCCCTAATAAATACTCATAATATCCTTAATAGGATATTTAATAAGTATTTGTTGATTGGTTGTTGAGAGTTGTTAGGATGTTGGATATAATTTTAAGAGAAATTGTATATCTGAATAAGTTTGGATATGAAGACTTAGAATCCTTAATGATTATATAGTTACTTTATAGTGCTTTTGCTACTCTGGAGCCAAAACCACAATTTATATGGTTATTAAGTCTAATTAGAGGTCATTTTACAGATGAGAAAACTGAGGCCCAGTTAGGTAAAGGGAAAATGAAGTATGTTAAAGAAAAAATGCTAACTGAAGAAAGATCCAAGTGTGAGGTGACTAAAGTAATAATTTATATACCACAGAAATGTTATCAGAAGAATCTGTTATTTCCTTAGGGAATTTTAAAATTAGTATTAAATAAGTTACTCAGTCTCTGACTATAGAAATGCCTCAGAATATCTGGTATGGTCTGACTCTACTTTCTCCACCTGCTATTACCCTTCCTTCTCTGCGCTCTCTACCTGACAGAGCAAGGTTGTGGTGAAGGGTAAGATAGAGTGGTTATGTCTTGCTCCAACTTGAAAATAAAAAAAATATTATAGAAGAAAAATAGATAAGAATTTTCTTTATTATTTATTTTAAAAAATAGATAAAAATTGGTGATCAATGTAGATGAGGTATAGAAAAAGATTTAAAACTTAGGCAGGTAGGAAATTGATGAAAGAAACAGCTAAGAAAGGAAAACTGGCTGGGAGGAAAAAAGGAGATGTTGAGTTTGATTTCAGGCATGCTGAATTTCAGGGATGAAATGATTATCATATGGCAATGTATTCATGGGTAGCTGTAACTATTAAATTGGAGCTCAGGAGATAAGGACCACAGACCCAATTTGGGGGAAGTATTCATTCTCCAAAAAGTGATAGTTAAATGTATAAAATAGATCAGGAGAAAGAACAGAGAGTAAAGAGCAAAGGCCAGAACTCCAAGTGATTAATAAATTAATAAATTAATTAATCTAATCCAGGGAGGGAAACATAAATTCAGGTTGGTGGAAAGTGACTACTAGTGGTAATGTGAACCAAAGAGAACTGATAGTGCTTCAGAAAATGAAAATAATTGTTTTTTAACCCTTATCCCAAAGTTTATTATCTTTTTCTCTTGCATTGTGGACCATTGTTGCATTGTCTGGTAGAACCTATGGATGCCTTCTCAGAATAATTTTTTTTAAGGAGTCAGGTACATAAGATTATGAAGAAAATCAATTATATTGAAATAAAATTTTATTTTCTTCCCCTTAAATTCATGAATTTCCTGAAATCTATCCAAGGATCCTATTGAGGGTCCATGAACTACAAGATAAGAACTCCTGCCTTAGCCCCACTGGAAAAATAAGGCATCTTTCAAGGTACACAGATGTCAATTTAGATCTATTATTACAGGTAGGTCTCTAGAACGGTGAGATTTGAAAAGCTGGGAAAAGGAAAAGCAACCCTTTTCTCCCCAAGACATATTTCATGGTAACATGAAATAATAATCTTAAAGAATTCAGTTGCAATTTGGCTGTCAGGTTCTTGTGAATGCTACATGGTCAAGAATTAAAGAAAGCATTTATTATACAGAATTGCTCATTACGTAAAACAAGTTATAATGAGATCAACAGAACATTGTTATTTTGAGTCATATACCAATACTTGGAAATAACTTTTCCTTTTTAACAGAGCATCTTTTTTAGTAATACTTTTTGTCATGGGGTTTTGTCTATCAGTTTTTAAAGATGACAAATGCTTAAAGCTTGACTTTGGACTTTGTAGGGTTTAGTCTCTGTTTTGCATTGGTGCTCATTTCATTTTAGTTAATGAAAGTATATATGATCATGGAGGGAAAAAGGCTAAATCACATGAAAGAAAGTATGCGTCTGTCTAGGAGGGTATCACACAATGGTTACTATGGCAACCACTGATTTTTATTGAATACAAAGCAAAAAGATCAATTAGAAACAATTGGGGGAACTTGCTAGGAACACAAAATGCGCCTGCCTTGTGATTCAGGAACTTCTCATAAATATTTTACGGAGCAGCTTATAGAAAATATGGTTGATTTTTACAATCATTTTGGGACTTCTCCTCTTAAAGGCTATGAAGGGTTTGGGGGAGGATTTTATAAAAGATTATATTACTTGTCAGTAATGAAGACATCTTTAAATGTTGGAAGGGCATATAAAACATATTTGCTTTCTTGGAGTATCATGTATAATACAGAGAATTTTTTTGTATTCTCTGCCCATTCAAAGTCTAGTACCATATGCAGCATATAGCAGGTACTTGATAAATGATGAATATAAGTTGAACAAATACATTCAACTGGATTCCTCCTTTGTATCAATATCCCTTTTCTTCTCCCTTATTTGTTGGTTCCCACTTCATCTTATCTTTACAAGAAGAAATTTTCTGTAATACCTGGGAGCAACTCTAATCAGCCAGAGTACAATGATGGGGGTGGGGTGCAGGGGAGATGCAAAGATCAAAGTGGACATAGTTCTGGCTAAGGAGAAAAAAGGACAGATATCCTATAAAATTATATATATATATATATATAATACAAATATAATATAAATATAAATATATAAAAAATAAATATATATTATAAATATATATATAAATATAAAATTAAAAAGCCTATAAAATTCCTTCATGATCTCATTTAGATAGCTAATATCTTTACCATTATGGATCACATTGTGGTACTCTGCTAAATGTTTAACAGCCAGTTCTCCAAGAAAAAAAATATACACATAATTTTACATTTAATTCATATTATTATGAATACAATCTACATCATTTTCTTAAGTCTGTCCAATGTAGTCAATAATAAATCAATCCCTGATTTGTAATTTGAAGATTTCTGAGGTATAAATGGTCACATTCAGAGCAGCTAAGTGACACATTGGAGAGACAGCCACAACTAGAGGAAGGAAAACCTTTTTGAGTTCAAATTCAGTCTCTGACCCTTACTAGCTATGTAAACCTGGGCAAGCTTAGTTTGCCTAAATTTGTTTGCTGTGATTTCCTCATCTGAAAAAGAAGCTGGAGAAGAAAATGGCAAACCACTCCAGTATTTTTGTTGAGAAAACTCCAAATGGGGTTACAAAAAATCAGACATGATTGAAATGATTGAATAGCAATAACAACACACACTAAAAATTTAACTACCAGATCTTTTGTGCTTATAGAATCTGATTCCAGAATATGGTTGAACAATTCATCCACAAGATTTTATCTTTGTTCTCTTCTTCAGGAAGTCCTCCACAGACTTTATGAAACATTGGAGGCCTTCCACTGATTTTTGTACTATTTCATGGATAATAATAGTAAGCATTGCTCACAATTGTATTGTACTTTCTGGTTTATAAAACACTTTACATACATGATTTCATTTGCAAAATTCTAGCCATCTTTTTCTCTTTGTGAATTGGGCTTGAATATGATAAAAAAAATTGAAGAAAAAGCAATGATCATTTGCTGAGGATACATAGCTTTCCATTGTCAAGAGATTCAATTTCATTTAATCCACTCTGACCATTAGAGCTGGTGCTCTTTTTGTGGGATGCTGTGAACAACAAAGATTTCTTTGGTTGATTTCTTACCGAGTTGCTCTCCTAAATGTTTGCCTCTCTCTGTTGAGATCACTCGTTCATCTTCCATGTCACATTTGTTCCCAACCAAGATAACCTGGGCATTATCCCAAGAATATGTTTTGATTTGAGTTGACCTAAAAGAGAAAGAACACAATTAAAAAATAAAAGTCAGGAGAAGGTATGACTGTCTGAAAAAGAAGACAAGAAATAAATGCTAGAGATTATAATTATAGGGGAATGAAACTCAGACAACTTCTGACATTTAGACTAAATTAGCTTGGTCTGTAATTCAGCTCCTCAAAGGCTCAACAGTAAATGAACGAATTAAAAAAAAAATTCAAGAGAAGTCACTGTTTTCTTGATTCCCTATTTGTGTAAGCTATATTAGTAATAAGACTTTCATTATTAAAAAAACAAAAGTTTGATGTTGTCTTATCATCCCACCATACAAAAACATCATTTTATTATATTACAATAGGGTCTTAATCTGCTAAAGCAAATTAAATGTAGAGCATCCAGGATAATTAAAAATATGAATACTGTGAAATGATAAGTACATGACTTTCAGGTTATGTAGAATGAAACTGTCATATGATGCAGATGGGTACTAAGGATGCTGCACTGTGTTGGCATTTTAACTCATAATTATATTATATGGTTTTTAAAAATATCCTCAGATAAAGTATATCACACACAGACTCATCTATCACTTTCCCCCTTATTGTGTTACTTGGATGGCAGCTAATTAGAACTACAGAATTTTGGTTCACACAAAAACACATATGCATGCATGTATAGACACACATATACATATATAATATACCTTTATATATAAACACATGCATGTGCATATGTTTTACACACATATATTTATATCTGTGTATTTACACATACATATGAATTCAGGAAGATGATATTCCTGATTCCAAACCAAATACTCTACATACATATTACTATATTTTTTATCTAACTTTGCCTATAAATTTGGGATAGCGAGATAGTACAATGTATAGAATGCCAGACCTGGAGTCAGGAAGACTCATCTTCCTGAATTCAAATCTGGCCTTAAACTCTAACTAGCTATATGATCCTGGACAAGTCACTTAATCCTATTTGCCTCAGCTTTCTCATCTCTCAAATGAGGTAGAGAAGGAAATGTCAAACCACTCCAGTATCTTTGCCAAGAAAACCACAAATCAGTTAATGAAGAATTGGACACAAATGAAAAATGACTAACAATAGTAATAGCTTACCTCATTTGACAGTTGTTAAAACTAAGGATAGAATGTAGAAGTATCAATAGAATGACAATGCAAGAAGAGACATGTGCAATCCCTTCCTCATTTTACAGATCAGGAAATTGGAATACTAAGAAGTTACAGGACTTCTATACAGCCCCACAGGGAATAAAGAGCAAGGATTTGAATCTAGACCCATTGATTCTAAAGCCAAAATGCTTTTTATGATCTGTACTATACTCTCTTTTCAATCTCCTAAGAGTTAGGTTGAAAAGAATGCAAGTAATGCAAGCAGCGAGGTGGGGGGAATGGAAAGGAAAGCTATCGTTGCATTTTCTGAAATCATTAATAGAACAATTTGAATTCAGGAAGATGGTATTATTGACTCTAGAGTACCACTTTGCTTCTCAGCTATCCAAGGATAAACAGTTAGGATTATTAAATTATCTATCTATCTATCTGTCTGTCTGTATCTATCTGCCTTTCTATCTACCTGTCTGTTCATTTGCCCCTGTCTGTCTACCTCGTCTCCCTCCCTCCTTCTCCCCCCTCTCTTTCTCTTCCTTTTCTCTTCTCTCTCTCTCTCTCTCTCTCTCTCTCTCTCTCTCTCTCTCTCTCCCCCCAAATCTGTTTGTAAGTATGTATCTAACTGTCTGTATTTACCAAGGTACAATTCTTAACAAGTATCCTTAAATATGTAATTTAGAAAGCAAACGGAAACAATTTAATATTTTAAAAATTGATACAATATGAACTATGTCTTTGGGGAAAAAGAGAGAAAAGGTCACTGTTGCTGTCAGAGTATGTTTTTATGATGAGAATTAAGGAAATGAATGCTGAATCTTATACTTTGAGTTCTGTAGACACCACTTATCTTGATGATACTGATTGCCATTAGCATAATAATAACTCATTTATCTAATGCTATACGGTTTTCAAAATGTGTGTTCCTCACCTTAATTTTGACAAAGCCCAGCTAGAGTTTTGTACAGGAGACCTTTTTTCCACCTGACCCTCACTTTTCCCCACATGCCCACTTTCTTGACATTAAAGATAGCCATGATATGGTGGATAGAGGAAAGGCCTTGGAATCAATATCTGGGTTCATGCTTGACTTCTGATACATACTCTCTATATCCTGTCGGGTAAGCTATTTAATTCTCCACATACAGAAAACTCTCTAAGACATTAATTTTCAAACTGGGTGGAAAAATGAAGTATCATCATTGGGAATTCTCTGTGCCAATGAAATCATAGATTGTATACCCTTCCCCATCAAAATCTTTCAAACATCAATTAAATACTCCTTTATTTATAGTTGGATTCCCCGGTCTTCTCCTCACCATTGGCTTCAGAGTCAGTGAATTTTAGTTCAAACCTTGACACCACTCTTTGCTGAGCAGCAAGTAAATCCCTTGAAGGCAGGAATTGCTTCCTTCTTATACTTTTATTCTCAGAATCTATTACAAGATTTTGTACACCTAGTAGATATTTAATAAATACTTGTTGTTTTGCCCAATTAAGTAACAAATATTATTATCCTCATTTTTCCCGATGAGGGAAGTGAGTCCCAGTAAGTTTAAGCAACTTATACAAAATCAATAACTAGAATTAATGCTGATTTGATCTTTGTTCTTCTGATCCTTAAGACTAACTATTCTTTTCTCTACAATCCAAAACTAACAATGAAGGGGAACCAAATGAGCAGTTAATCAAATAAACTCTTACAAAAAGAATTTATAATTTTTTATATTCAGAAGTATGTCCATTTAAAAAAGTGTTTTGGTTGTTTTTCTGGTATTAACGAACATACAGATGGAAATGAATTGCTTCAATTACTTCTCTAATTAGAGAAATCCTTGATGTCGGTGAAAGTAACTGCTCAAAAATTGAGAGTAAAGTTATAGTTTCAATCAAGTCATGTTTCATTCTTCAAGGATGATTTCTAATCTTCAATAGGCAAAGAAGAAGACTACTTAGAGCAAGAATCAGATTAATATGGGAGTTTCAAACTCCCACTATTTACTATTTATACATTGCTATCCTACCCTTATTTATTGTTTATTTCCACCAAGGTCAATTCCGTAAGAAATTAATACTTTGATTCCTCAATTAAGAACCTGTAATTTACCATCTTATATTCCCACAGTAAGACTCCAAGGACCCAAGTATCTAACTTTGACTTATACCCCCAAATCATTGCCCTCTGAAATATTAATCATGAAAGTAATATAAGACTCTGAAGCTGACTTGTAAATAGACTTCATGCAATTAAAATTCCTTCAGGATTATATCCTCTACAATATCCAGCTAACTTTTTTTTTCCTGGCTAACTTTTTAACCACATTAAAATCTCTTGAAAATTTCTTGCACAGGTTGTACCCCATGAGTATGGGGGTATTTCTAAGACCCTGTATTTATACCTTGCAAAGGGTCATTTGACATATTGCAATGTTGCCTTGCCTGGAACAGGTATTCCAATTAACAGTGTTCACTAATGAAGTTTTGCCAAGGATATTTGTTGATTAGAGATGCACATTTTTAAAGGCAGTAGGGAGAGGTGCATCATACACTATTACCCATGGAGAGGAATTAGACATTGCTAGATCCTTGGGAGAAAAAAAAAAAGATCCTTGGGGATTTACAGTTAATCACAGTGAGATTAATGGATTTCATTGGAGCTACCCTGGTCACCATGGATACTCTGGAAATGGCAGTCAACTCCAGAATTCACACAGTATCAGACCATCAGGGACTAAAAAAATGTCATTATTCATTGGTCATGAATTGAATTTCATTTGCAAAGAAAAAAAAAAAAACATTAGAAAGGAAAAGCAGATTTCCTGCTTCTCATTTCAATTTTATTCAAGAATTAAAGTGGGGGAATTTCCAAAGAGAATGCAAGGAAAAAAAAAAAACGCAAGAAAGTTTATTATAAAAGAGGTACATTTCTCATGCTCTGTAATGTAAAATCTATTTTGAAAACTAAAAAACAAACAAACGAAAGGTTTAACACAAGATGATAATATTAACATATTTTCCTAAATGCTTAAGTTATTGTCTAGTAGAATCAGAGATTGGGTAAAGGTTTTTGTGTGTGTGTGTGTGTGTGTGTGTGTGTGTGTGTGTGTGTGTGTGTATGTATGTATGTGTGTGTGTAAATTACTCAATTAAAAAGCATTTATTAAATATGTACTTTGTGCCAAGCACTTATGTATGGCATTGTAAATATAAATGCCAAGAATAAAATGATTTCTTTTTGCAAGGAGTGTTTACATTCTGATTATGAAGACAAATATATGTATGTGTGTGTGTGTGTGTACATATTTATAATACTAAATAAAATAATTGCTACAGAGTTAAATACAATGTAGTTTGACAAGGAGGGCACTCACTATCAGTTAGAAGGATTAGAAAAGGTTTCAAGCAAAGCTGCTGCTTGACCTTCATCTTTCTGGAGAGAGTGTCCAAGACTAAGAAAGAGTGCATTCTAAGCATTGGGAAAGGCTTTTACAAAGGTATATAGAAAGGAGATGGAATATTATATGTAATGAACAGAGAAATGGCCAGTTTGGTAAGCTTGAATGTTTTAGAGGAAGAGTAATACATACTGAGAATGATAAGATAGATTAGGACCAGGTTGTGAAGACTTTTAAAGCTTACAAAGGGGAGTTTATAGTTTATCCTATGCAATAAGGAGCCACTGGAGTTGATTGACTGGGTGAAGCACACAGTTAGATGTTCACTTAAGAAATACCTCTTTGGCAGCCCTGGAGAGGATAGCCAGGAGTGATGAAAGAGTTGAGGCTGGGGATCAATTGATTGCATGTCATTTAGGCAAGAGATAGAGAGCTTGAACTAATATATGTGTGAAGAGAGAGAAGAGATCAGATGGGATAGAGTTGGAGGGTAAAACAGCAAGATTTGTCAACTGATGAAAAATGTATGGATATAAGGAAACCAGGCTAATTCCAAGATTATAAACCTGGGAGACTGGAAAGACAGCAATGCCATTTAAAGAAACTGGGAATTTAGAAAAAGGAGTGAGTTTTTAGGGAAAGATAGCTTTCATTTGAGATCATTTGAGACATGCTGAGATTAAAATATGTCTAAGATATCCACTTGGAAATATCCAAAAGGATGGGAGATCAACATTCAGGAGATAGATTTAAGTGCAGAAGAAATGTATTTTTAAATATACCCAACATGGAAATTTGTTTTGCTTGATTATGTATATTGATTATTATTATTATATTTTTATATCCTTCCTTCCTTCTCTCTCTTCCTTCCTTCCTTCCTTCCTTCCTTCCTTCCTTCCTCCTTCCTTCCTTCCTTCCTTCCTTCCTTCCTTCCTTCCTTCTTCCTTCCTTCGTTCTTTCTTTCTTTCTTTCTTTCTTTCTTTCTTTCTTTCTTTCTTTCTTTCATCTGAGTGTTACCACCTAGCTTTCTTGTTTGTGTTTCTTCTTCTTCTAGATACATGTTGTACCACAACTTGCAGCTAGAGTTCTAGGCAAACTTCAAATAATTTCAATTACTCATTTTGGTATTTCCCTCAGTGCTATGGATAACCTTTTTTGCACAAAGTGCTCAGGAAAGATTCAAGAAATTGAACTGACATGTCTATTCCAAATTAAACATTTTAAAATCCTGATGGCTATTGTAGTTAGGAGTAGCTACTAACATTTCAAAAGAATTAATTTGAAAAAAAGATTGTATTTGTGGGGCAGCTAGGTGGCATAGTGGATAGAGCACCAGCCTTGAAGCCTGGAGGGACTTGAGTTCAAATCAGGTCACAGACACTTAACCCTTCCTGGCTATATGACCCTGGACAAGTCACTTAACCCCAATTGCCTCAGGGGAAAAAAGATTGTATTTTGCATCTATTATTTTTAAGGGTGATTTTAGAAATAAACGAGATAAAAATCCCATCATAATGATGATCTTGACTTTATCCCAAGAATTTCAGCAATTGTCTGATTGTTATCATTTTCTTTGATGAAATTATTTGTTGTTTCTTCAATTTTTTCCTTCTCATATATTTTGTAGGATAAAATTATTTAACCTCCATTTAACTTTGAATCTTTCCTTCAAATATGAACTTTATGCATTATGGTCAGTAATATTCCTACTTTGCTGAAATTTTTCATGAATACTTTATGCCCTTGCATATTATTTTGATAAAGTTAACAGGAAGAATAGAGAAAAATATTTACACTTTTGTTTCATCAGAGTAAAGAAGAAAACAAGACTTAAAAATAAAACCCAGAAGTGATCTAATGGTAAAAGAAACACAAAAATCTAATGAAGAAAAGAACTCCTTAAAAAGCAGAAATGATCAAAAGGAAAACAACAGGTGCAAAAACTCAGTGGAAAAAAAATAATCCTTTAAAAATAAGTGGAAGTTAATGATTCCATGAGACTTCACAAAATAATAAAATAGTAAAAAGAATGAAAAATAGAATAAAATGTAAAATATCTCATTGGAGAAACAACTGACCTGAAAATAGATCAAAGAGAAATGATGCAAGAATTATTGAACTACCTAAAAGTCAAGATTCAAAAAAAAAAAAAGGGGGGGGGTAGAGAGGGGGAAAAAGCAGATGCCCTAGATGTATTTTAAGAAATTATTAAGGAAAACTGCCCTAATATTTTAGATGCAGAGGGCAAAATAAACTTTCAAAGGATTCACCAATCACTTTAAAAGGAAATTCCCCAAATGAAAACTTTCAGTAATAATTTCCAGAGCTCCAAGGTAAAAGGAAAGAATATTGCAAGCAGTAAAAAAGAAATGTGAGGAGGGATGATAAAGAGAGGATGGAATAAGAGAGGCAGTGGTCAGAAGCAACAAAGATTTTGAAGGAGGGACACAGAAGAAACAGGAGAAACTGGGATGGAGGGAAACACTGTTACTAGTCATAAGTGTGAATATGAATGAGATAAGCTAACCCATAAATGAAAGCTGATAGCAGAATGGATTAGAAACCAGAATTCAACAATATGTTGTGTACAAGAGATATACTTGAAACAGAAAGATACACAGAATTAAAATAAAGGGTTGAAGCAGACTCTGTTATGCTTCAGCTGGACTAAAAAAAGCAAGGAGAGCAAAATAGATTTAACTAAAATAGATAAGCAGGGAAATTACATTCTTCAAAAAGGTACCATAAACAAACAAACAAAAAATTACAACAAGTTTCTCTCATAAGGGTCTCATTTCTCAAATATATAGGGAATGGAGTAAAAATTTTATGAGAATCATTCTCCAGTTGATAAATGGTTAAGGGATATGAACAGGCAGTTTTCAGAATAAGAAATTAATGCTATCTATATTCATATGGAAAAATGCTTTAAATTACTATTGATTAGAGAAAGGCAAATTAAAACTACTCTGAGGCACCTTATACCTATCAGAAATGACAAATGCTGGAGGACATGAGGGAAAATAGATACATTAATGAAGAGTTGGCGAGTAATGAAATGGTCCAACTATTCTGGAGAACAATCTGGAACTATGCCCAAAGGGCTATAAAATTGTGCAAACCCTTTGATCCATCAATACCACTACTAGGTCTAAATCCCAAAGAGATTAAAGAAAAAGGAAAAGGACCTACATGTGTAAAAATGTTTAGAACAGCTCTTTTCATAGTGTCAAAGAACTGGAAATTGAGAGAATGCTTATAAATTGGGGAATGACTGAATGAGTTGTGGCATATGATTGTGCTGGAGTATTATTTTACTATAATAAATGATAAGGTGGGTGGTTCAAGAAAAGAAAAATGGCAAGACTTATATGAACTGATAAAGAATGAAAACGCAAAGAAAAGGACCAAGAGATCATTGTATATAGTAACAGCAATATTGTAATGATAATTGACTTTGAAAAATTTGACTAAACTGATTAATACTTTGATCCAAAACAAATCCAAAGGGAATGCTCATGAATTAATCATGAAGCAAAAAATTCTATCCCTCTCTAGAAAGAGAACTGAAGAATTCTGAGTGCAATTGAAGTGTAATTCATCCTTCCCTCCCTCCCTTTCTCTCTCTCTCTTTTTCTTTCTCTTTCTCTCTATTTCACACTCTCTCCCTCCCTTTCTTTCTTTACTTTCTTATTACTTTATTTTGAAATATGACTAATATAGAAATATATTTTATATGATTTCACATGTATTATTCATAGCATATTATTTGCCTTCTCAGTAAATAGGGAAAGAATAGAAGGAAGAGAGAGAATCTGGTACTCATAATTTAAGAAGAAACAAAAATCTAAAATAAATTCATAAAAGAAGAAATAAACAAGTGTCACAAATTAATGTACAAATGTAAAGTCCTTTGCTATTGGTCAATGCTATAATATAAAGACAAACAAGGAAGATGTGTTTATATCTGAGTCAACAAACTTCCCCTTTTTGAGTTAAAAAATGATAACAGTGTCATAAAATAGCCTTACTTTTGCAATTTTTTGGCATTTCACTATTAGGATAGATCCAGCTGCAGTAGATGTAATTGAAATATCTACCTGGTCTGATTTCTTGTAATTATAGATTTGTAGTTATTGTTTAGTTCTTTTAAGTTGTATCAGAATCTTGGTGACTCCATTTAGGGTTTTTTTGGCTAAAATTCTGGAATATTTCACCATTTCCTCATCCAGCTAATTTTAAACAGGAAAAACTGAAGCAAACAGGGTTGTGACTTGCCCATGTCATATAGCTAGTGAGTATCTATGGACAGATTTGAACTCAAGAAAAATCTGATCCACCACCAACACTCTATACACTATGGTGTCACCTACCGGCCCCCCCAAACAAGCATGGACTTTATGTGTTCAAATTAAATATCCAATTAAGTGATATCAAATTAAGTAGAAACGGGACCATTAAGCCATACATAAGACTACATATTGACTTGGAAAACTATAAACTAATATTGTTATATTCTATTTTTAAAATTTATTTTGTTAAATATTTTTGTTATATTTTAAACAAATTCCAACTAAATTAGGGAATATTGTGAACTGTGTATTTGGTATCTCAGATATAATATAATCCTCTCATTTCCATTATGATGAACTTGATGCTGAAAGAGAAAATAACTTGTCAAAGGAAATATAATGAGTAAATGGCAGGTGCAGAACTAGAACACACATATCCTAACTCCAAGTCCTGGGTTTTTTCTGCTATAATAACTTTTCCTTTTCTTCTTATTCTTTTACCTCCTCTTACTCTTCCTCCCCCTCTTCCTTTTCCTTTTCCTTCTCTTTCTTCTTCTTTATCACTGTCATTGTCATCATTACCATCAATATCCCCATCACCAACATTTATATAGAGCCTTAAGGTTTGTAAAGTGCTTTATAAATATTATGTCATTTTTATCCTCACAATAAAAACAAATTGTCATCCTGTAAAACATTTTGTAGACTTCAAGCAGTATGTAATTATAAGGGGGCTTGTCAAGATTTTTGAATCTTAAACTTTATAATAAGCAGGCAATTTTAGTCATGATTTTGGGTCTGATTTTTTAAAATTTAAAAACAATGAAATCTTTTGTGACTTTTCATGGAACATATTTTTTCTCCTTATCTAGCAAACAATAAGACTAGTTAAAAACAAAAACAATAATAAAAATATTCAGGGAAAACTTCAAGCTCCCCTGTATAAATGCATGGGAATAAATTCAATTAAGTCCACAAAAGTGTTTTATGGTATGTTTGCTAAGTGCCAAGTGCTATGGCAAGCACCAGACAAGGATGCCAATAGATAGACCCCTAAACTCAAGAAACTAACAATCTAGTTGGGGAAGCAAAGTACAAACATTCAAAAAGCTAAATTCCAATAAAATATGTAATAACTCAAGGCCAATTGTAATGAAGTTTGTAGGATGAGGAATACTTTAAAATGCTTGCTGTGTCTAACTAAGTCTCAGTATAAGATTCATATAGTATAAGGATTTAAATGAAAAGAACTAGGAAGTCTGCCCTCCTCATTCACAAACTATATAATTTTAATCTAGTCACTTGAGTTTCAGTTTCTTCACCTCTAAAATGGGGATTATATTTAAACTACCTAGCTCATAGGGATGTTTGTAAAGTGTATATAAATTAAGCTCTTCTTCTCTTAATTTTGGAATACTGGGCAAGATACTATCCTCAGTTTTTCTCATTTGTAAAACATAGATAATGACCCTAGTACCATGTACTCCACAGTGTTGCTGTGGGGATAAATTAGATGATGTACATAATTATATAAATGTGAACTGAGATAGAGAATAAAGCTTAACAGTGCATTTAGATCTCCATCCATTTTCTCATTAATTGCTTTTGCAAGTTTGTCCAGAAAAATCACTTCTCCCCCCACCTTATCTTGCAAATGTGACATTTAAAATGACAGTCAATGTCTTTCACATGAACCACAACCAAGTAATTTTGTCACTGCAGAGAACTTTGGCCCCAGAAAAGTGAAAAACATGAAAAAGCCCAGAAGAACATCTGATATCTGCCCTTGATTGCAGAAAATAATTGTTCTTCATTTTCTCAGATCCCACCAAATAAAGTGCTTTGCAATGAGATCAGGGTCAGTGAGGTGTTTGCAAATGAGCTAGGGTGCTTTCCTAATAGAGTGCTTTGGTACCTGAACTTCAAATACATCAGGGGCTGACTCTTGCCCTTTGGGTGTGACAAGGACCTTTTGGCAGCCTGGTGAAACCTAGGTCCTCTGTCTCAGAACATTTTGAAATGCATAACATATAAGAGATTCCAGAGGAAACCAAATATATTAAAATAGTTTTCAGAATATATTTACAAAATAAGTTTATAAATTCCCCAGATTAAAAATGTCTGGGCTTCAATGACGAGCCCAAGTCTTGTTCACATAATGTTATGCAGGAGAGACAGTTCAAATTAAAATTGAACTGACTGAGGAGCAGGAGGGATCACAGCTCTATCATTTTGGTGAAGATTAGTTCTGGAAGTTCTCAGGGAAGGAAAGACAATTTCTAATTATATAAAGAAAAACAATTTCAAAGGAGATAAAAAAAAAAAACAAAAACATATCATTAGTATCAGAACTGAGACTGGAACTCAAGTCAGAGAATCACAGAATATCAGAGTTGATAGAAACCTGACCAACCACCTAGTCCATTCCCTTTTCAAAAAAGACAAATGTTCATGATTTCTTTGCTTGACAACCTTCAATGAGGGGGAACCCATGACTTCAGTCACATCCCAGGGAATTCATTCCACTTTTGTATAGTTCTAGTTTTAGTTTGATGTTCTTTCCACTTTCCTCGTGTCAAGCCAACACATATAACTTCTCCCTGTTGATATGATAATTTTTATGGGGTGCATAAGGACATGCATAAGGACAAACATAATTCTTATTTCATAGTTCTTTCAAGAGACAGCTATCATTTTCTCTTTACTCCCAGATTTTTCCATGCCTTGAGACAAAACATTCTAATATGATATAAACTCAAGTCCCTTTACTCTTCTGATCATTTTCTCCTAATGTTGTTCAGCTTATTAAGTTCTTCCAAAAATGTAGTGTCTGGACCTAAGAACAGTTTTTCTTTCTTTCTTTCTTTCTTTCTTTCTTTCTTTCTTTCTTTCTTTCTTTCTTTCTTTCTTTCTCTTTCTTTCTTTCTTTCTTTCTTTCTTTCTTTCTTTCTTTCTTTCTTTCTTTCTTTCTTTCTTCTTTCTTTCTTTCTTTCTTTCTTTCTTTCTTTCTTTCTTTCTTTCTTTCTTTCTTTCTTTCTTTCTTTCTTTCTTTCTTTCTTTCTTTCTTTCTTTCTTTCTTTCTTTCTTTCTTTTTCTTTCTTTCTTTCTTTTTCTTTCTTTCTTTCTTTCTTTCTTTCTTTCTTTCTTTCTTTCTTTCTTTCTTTCTTTCTTTCTTTCTTTCTTTCTTTCTTTCTGAGTCAATTGGGGTTAAGTGACTTGCCCACATCACACAGCTAGGATATGTTAAGTGTCTGACACCAGATTTGAACTCAGGTCCTCTTGACTTCAGGGCTGGTGCTCAAGAACAATTTTCTATATATAGTGTGACCTAGACAGAAGACAGTGGGAGTTTTTTACGACCTTATTTCTGGAAACTAAGGCATTCGTAGAAGATGGAACTCAAGATAAGATTAGCTTTTTTCTTAGCTGCCACTTCACATTATTGATGCCTGCTGAGGGTACAGTACCCTAATACTCTAGATCTTCAGATCTTTCTGAGATCAATTTTACTTCCCACAACCTACACTTAGAAAGTCATTTTTGGAGGACTTCAACTATAAGTATAAATAAGGTATTATATTTGTCTCTCTTAAATTTCTTTTCATTTGATTTGGTTCAAAGGTCTAGCCTGTCAAGAGCTAGAAACTGACTTTATCATCTAGGATATTAGCCACCCCTACTAGTTTTGTGTCATCAAATTTGATAAGAATCACACACACATATATTCCTTTACATATTATAAATATGCAGATTCATACATATGCCCTATTTACATATATACATGCCCCTTTATACATGTATCTTATATATACAAACACATTCATAGACATATATGCCTTTACATATATAAGATACATGTATACATATACATACCTCTACCTATATATGCCCTATATATATACTCATTACATACATTATCTATACATATCTATACATCTGTGCATACCAAATATGCACACCCCTTTACTTATATATTCTTATATACACAATACATATATTATACATACCTATATATATAATACACACATGTACATATAATATAAAGAGGTATGTACAATATTTGTATTGTCTGTATTTACATATATGTATGTAGACATTATTTTTTATATATTTAATATATATTATTTTTATATGCATGCCTTTGTATATATATTATACATGTCTACATATGGGTTTGTATATAGGTATATAGATATATATGATATGTTTGTGTGTATATATAGTCATGTGTGTATATGCATGTACACTATATATTTCTTATCAAATTTGTAGGTCACACACACATACACACACACAGACACACCCTTTTATCCAAGTCACTGATAAAAATATTAAACAGTGCAGAACCAAACTATTCAGTGTATTCTCCTGGAGACTTCCTTCTAAGCTGCCATGGAATCATTAATGACAACCCTTTCCGTCTGGCCACTCAACCAATTCTGCATCCACTGAATTAAATTATTGCTTCTACAAGTATAGGATGAGATAGCTCATCAAACACTTTGCAAAGTCTTTGGACTCAGTCCAGTCATCTTTATACCCAGTATACCATGTAATTATATCTCACAGAAATTACAATAAACCACCTGGAGGCTTAATACCACAAGGAGCTTTTCAGGTTTTTTTTTCTTTTAGAAGAAAAAACAAACATAAAAACGCCTCCCACCCCCATTCTAAGAATATTACCACCTTGTATATAGCTCTTCCCACACATTTTTCTTTGACTTGGCAATAATTATAGTTGATATGGAAAATGAATTGATTAGACGCAAGATAGAATTTTTTTTTAATGGACATTCTGGGTTCCCCTCTGAGGGGAAGTTAGTCAACTCTAAGAAGTTATTTAGGGGAATATTTAGAGCAGATAGGTAAAGCAGTAGATAGAGCTCTGGGCCTGAAGTCAGGAAGACCTGAATTCTAATGTGATCTCAGATACAAACTAGCTGTATGATTCTGGACAAGTCATTTAACTCCTTTTTACTCAGTTTCTTCATCTTTAAAAGGGTGAAAATTGCAGCACTTACATTCTAGAGTTGTTGAGAAGATCAAATGAAATAATAATTGTAAAGTGTGTGGCAGAGTATGTGGTGCATAGTAACTCCCCTATAAATGTTAATTATTATTGTTACCTAGAATAATAAGTAATGACATGATTAGTACTTAAAATTATTATTATTACTGTGATAGATAGCTGTGAGGGTGGTACGTTTTGTAAACTATGTTTTAACTCTTGTGAAGTGTTTTTTTTTTTTTCCTGAAACAAAAATAAAGGGGGAAGAAAAATGATCTTATGTAAAGGAAAGAAAAAAAAATGGCATATAGGAATAGACAGAGAGGCAGCATCATATATGACCCCAGAATTGTCTCTTTCATATCCTGATTACATGATCCTCTATAAATCAGGGATTCATAAAGCTTTTTCCACTTGCAACTCTTTTTCATCTGAGAAATTTTCACATGATTCTGATTATATAGATATATAAAACAGGCATATAAATCAAACATTTACTGATATAATTTTGCAAATTCTACATTCAGTTATGTGGCTCCATCTGGGGTCACGACCCACAGTACAAAGCTTTGTTCTAGATCTATAATTTTCAGAAAAAGCCTCGACTCACACTGGTAGAGGGAATTACCTCATCTGGGAGTTTTCTACAGCAATGAAAATCAGGTTTTGTCTCTATTCCTAACAAATATACCAAGGCTAACCCCCCAAATTTTGCATTGAAAGACACTTAAATGTAACCAACTCCAATTCTGTGTCTCTTTTTAAAGAGTTCCTGACCAAGGATGCCTTCTAAGATGACACAACATGGTATTTATTCCAATTCCCCTTGAGGATCTGCCCACTGATTGTGCAGAGGAAATTACCAAAGTCAAAGAGCACACATTGAAATATCAGGATGAAATTAAAGAAAAGGAGAAACATCTCTATTCTAGAAGCAAACAAACCAACAAATTAAAAACAAACATATCCTTACAATCAGACAACAGAGGCATTTCCCCTCATTTTTAGGAACTAAAATCTAGCCTAGGTTGGTAAGTATACCACAGGGAACAATCTCCTGATGAGAGGCAGGTAGATTAAATGACCTACAAGTTCTTTTCCATTTTCACTTTCTATGATCTGTAACACAATTAAGTAATTTGCAATGACTTGAATGATAGAATTACTTTGTAGAGATGGGCCTGATATTTAATTTGTATTTGATTTAGACTGAAATTTAATTATTTTTTAAATTCTTTGTATTCACTGAATACTGTTTGCATACATATTGGATGCTTGCTCCCATATTCTCTTACTGTGGTCTATCTTTCCTATGACACTAGAACCAGAATTAAAGCATTTTAAATACATTTTCTATAAATAATCACAGACGATGCTACCTTCCCCTTAGTATTTGGAAGATTAAGCCAAATGATGTCCTCTCCCCTGTCCCTCCTCTCCCACCTTAATCCAATATTTAAAAACCAAGAACTATACAATTTTATTTGATGAAAATTTATGGTCCCCACCCATTTTTGCCAGTATCATTCCTTCCTGTTCCTAGTGTTCTATGCTTTCTTTGTCCATTTCTTTGTATTGTTCTTTCTATATGAAGATGATGATTTAAACCCATCCGCAATAGAAAAAATGAATCAGCTTGTTCTTCTACTCCAGTGTCAATGGTACATACGGCTATTTTGAATCTTAAATTAACACATGATTTTTCAAAATTATTGTCTGGGATGTGTGTGTGGGGAGGGGCAATTAGTGGTGGTGATGAGGCTATACTCTTTAGACATAGGATAGACCTACAACTAACTGGACCGTGATAGTGGATAGAACACTGGCTTAGAATCAGGAAGGCTCATCTTCCTAAGTTCAAATCTTGCACCAATGTTTCCTAATTGTTTGACTCTAAGCAAGTCCCTTAATTTCCTTTGTCTTAGTTTCCTCATCTCCTCATCTTTCATCAGCTAGAGAAGGAAATGGCAATCCCCTCTATTATCTTCATGAAGAAAACTCCAAAAGGAGTCACAAAGCACAAAGATTCATACACAATTGAATTAGTGCACAAAAGATACTAGAGACGGGAATGCATTACAGGAATGATTGGTGCAAATGGATAGTGACAGGAAATGAAGTTACTCACTATAAAATCCAGGATAGCAGGAATCACATCTTTATCTTCTCTAGTCTAATCTAGTGATCCATAAACAGTAGATACTAGATAAATGCTTGTGCAATAAATTTTAGAATTTCAACAAGAAATAGAAAAATAATGAAAAAGGAAATGAGAGAATTTTCTACTTTTAAAGACATATTATTACTCCTGTAATAATACCCCTTTACACATAATCTTTCAGATTTGCAAAGCAATATCCAAGCAAGATCTGAACAATATTCTGGGGAACAATTGGTATGATTTCTAGATTGAAAATCTCACCTCCAGCAGGCCATTTGGTTGCCTCCTTCCCCTCATCACTACACAGCATTGATAGGCTCTAATTATGCATGATAGGTGCTGTGCAAAAAGAATTAGGTAGACATTTCCTACAGGAATAGCACTGTCTCTCCAAGGATTACTATGGAGAAAATAAATACAACTCTCTGAAAAGCGATTGCAAAGATGAATTATTATGCATACAATGAACCAGCATCTCCACAGGGCCTATGATGCTTTTTCATAGTAAATGAGGTTGCTTAGGGAGGCATTTAGACTCTGTTTGGGTCATAAAAACAATTTTCTTGTTTCTGCAAAACAAGCAAAACACCCACCCAACCTTAAATAGTAGAAAAGCATGACCTGTTTTGAGTAGGAGAGATTTGACCGACAGGAAAACAAACAAACAAACAAAGCAAAAATTGTTTTCTCTGATGAGGATAGGGTAGGGAAAAAAGGAAAGCCTGGAGAAATATGACCAAGGTGACCCATGGCTTATGAAGCATCATTGAAACTCTCAATGCAAGATACCCTCAGATTTCTTTGGAGACCAGCCATTATGTCTAGCAATAAGCATTTATTAAATTCCTACCCACCTGCTGGGCATTGTGCTCAGTACAAAGTTATAAAGCAAGACAACAATAGTCCCTGCTTTCAGGAGCTTACGTTCTAAAGAGGGAGCCAAGATGGAAATAACTGTATATGATATGATATGATATTAGTGAATGGAAAGCAGAGAGCTAGGTTGCTAGAAGAGAAGAGCACCATAACAGGCTTCCTATGTAAGCTGTCATTTGAGTTGAGTCAAGAAGAAAGCCAGAAGCCAGAAGGTAGAGATGAGCGGAAAGAGTCTTTCTGTTTCTCTCTTTTTGGCAACTTTTTTTGTTGTTGTTGTTGTTGCACCCTGCACAATTGCCATGAATTAAATGGTGAGGGAGAAACTACTCCCTCCCTTTTACCATGGCTCTGAGGAATGGTCTGAGAGTGTTTGTTTCTGTTCTGCATTGTTTATATTCAGTTTCAGGTGCCTGACAATGCATGGGGAGTTTAAATCACGGTGGATAACTTTGGAGTCATGATTACTGGTAAAATGGTGCAGCCAGCCAGCCTGGCATTGAAGCCCTAAGAAGCGAGAATGCCCAAGATAAGTTTTGAATATGAAACTAAGACTGTGCTTTGTGGGAATCAAACTAAGTTTTGAACTTTATCTCCTCCTTCTCTTCAGAGATTGAAATGGTACAGTGGGCAAGGGGGATTATGCCCCATATGTTTGAAGGATTAAGTTGTATATTTCTGATTACATCTTCCAAAATAAGCATATCTGTGTAAAAACTAAAAAAAGAAATGAACTTGAATATAAGAACAAAGAGTATGTATCTAGTGATAGCCAAAAGATGGTTATTTGTGAGAAATTTGAGGAAATCATCGAAATAATTACTGATACATTTAGAACTGAAAGGGACCTCAGGGACTATGATCTTATCCACCCCACTTATTTTACATATGAAGAAAAAAAGCCATACAGAAACTGTGTGACTTGCCCCAAGACCACATAGGAAGTGTGTAATATTGACTCAACCCTAGGTGCTATAAATCCAAAGTCAATGATATTTCCACTATATCATGCTTCTTTAACAAACATATTATTAGCTCCCTTCTTCTCTAGTAAAATGAACTTTGTCAGAATGATAATTAAGAACTTAATTGCTAATTGAGTCAGTACAATCATACCTTCATAGATCCCACAATGGAAAGCTTGCAAGTCAAGACATCAACCACCTGATGTCATTAGTTCTCTTTGAGAATGAAGGAAGAACAACAACATTATGGGATACTCACCACATATATTTTTGTGTTCATCATTTATAGTAAGATTATAGCTTTCGAGCTAGAAATGACTTTGGTAACTGGCTAGAGTCTAGCAGTGGTTCTCAAACTTTTGTTTTCAGTATCTTTATTCTATTAAAAATTATTGAGGATCTCTCCAAAGTGTTTTTGTTTATCTGGATTATATTTTTAGACATTTACCATATTAGAAATAAAACTATTTTTGAATTTGTAGACCTTCTAAAAAGGTTTCAGAGATCCCCAGGATTCTCTAGACCATACTTTGAGAACCACTGGGCTAGACTGACCTGTTCATTATACAAAGGAGGAAACCAAAGGTCAAGGAAGAGAGATGGCTTAGTCCCAGACAGACATATTGGAGATGGCATTACTGATTTTTGCTCCCCTATTTAAAAGTCTTGTGTGATTTTTTTTTTCCAGATGGAGATAGTCATGTGATTCTTTTAAAAAGAGCTCCTTGTCCAAAGAATTCACTTTTCACCTTCATCATTATGCTCAAGGAATAAAAATATAATTAGTTCCACTGAAATCATATTGTAATTATCTGGAGAGCTACCTGAGCTGCTCCAGAGAAGCCCAATGCAGTACTTCATGCCCCATAATGTGTTTTGACAGAAACATCTGGCAACTTACCACTAGCTCATCCGTGACAAAAAGAGTTATTTGTAAAAGCACAACAGAAAAGCTTAGGAGACTGAAACATTTCAAGTACAAAATGTACTGGTCTTATATGGACCTGGGACTGAGCTGGGGATGGGCACAAGCAATGTTGGGCCGTGGGGAGAAGTCCACAAATTCCTTCCTTTCTAGGGGTCCACTAGAGTTTTCCTTCTTCTCCTCCTACCAAAAATCGCAAGATTATGCTCCTTTATTTTACATGAAATTTTGAAGCATGATTTATAGATTCAAGTGCCTTTCCTCAGTTAATTATTTCTTCTTTATCCTTGCTTTGAATATATTTATTTACATGTTGTCTTTGAATGTTGTCTCTCTTGTTGACTGCAAATTTCTTGAAGGCAAGGACTGTCTCTTTCCTCTTTTTGGAACCCTAGTGATTAATGTCAGTGCCTGACACGTGATAATTTGCTAATAAATATTTACTGATTGATTAAAAGAGGGCTTAAAAGTAATTTATTACTATACCCTTTTTATTTCTTTTTTGCTCTGGATTTATAATATTTCATTGATGAAGGGTCATTTCTTCACACTTGCAGGCAGGAACTCCTTCTACCAGTCCTACCAATAGAGATCCCAGATCTGCAATTCTGTAATTTAGCCTTAGAAAATTGGCTCTGGACATTGAAAGATTAGATGTTTTGTCCAAAGGTCACACAGACAGTATAGGAGAGGTGAAATTTCAAACCCAGTCTTAGAAATGAGGGTGGCTCTCTAGCCACTATGCTAAGCTTTTCTTCCTCATTTTATAGATAAGGAAACAGATGCCCAGAGAGATTAAATAAACTTGCCCAGAGTCACACAAAAAACAAGTAGCAGAATTAGAATATATATCAGGCCATCAGAGTACTAGACCTGAAGCTGGGTAGACTTGAGTTTAAATATGCTCAGAAACTTACTAGTTAGTTATGTGACAAGTGATCAATCCCTGAAAAAAATTTAGTTTTCTTTGTTTTTTGTTAGCTGGTCAAATGTAAACTGCACCTGCCTTGTCTCTTCAGCATTCCTTTTTATTATTTCTTCTATTCTATCTCAGGCTGGAGCATCTTCTCAGGGAGAAATGCTCATAGATTTATTGTTTGGATAAATTTATTTTTCTTAGTTAAAAATAGTTTATTTATGCTCTTTTTTTTCAAAACATCATTGTTTTTTTTCTCAGTGAAATTTTCTTTATATCAAATGGGAACAGGCAAGAAAAACAAATCAACATTATCCAAGTCTTGAAATGCTTAACATGCTGTATTACAAATAGTAGAGTCAGCTAGGTAGTACAATGGATAGAAGTTGGAGCTAACAGAACCTGAGTTCAAATATAGCCTTAGTTGCCTCCTAGCTGTATGATATTGGACAAGTCACTTAACTTCGGTCTACCTCAGTTTCCTCAACCATAACAATAACAACATCTACACACTTCACAAGGTTGTCTTGCGGATCGAGGTAATAAATGTGAAGCTCTTAGCACAGTATCTGACACAGAGTAGACACTTAATAAATGCTTATTTTATTACTTTAATTATAATTACTTTCCTTCCCTCTAATAGATGCTCAATCAATATTTATTGAGAGTATAAATAAAATCCCAAATAAATGGGGAGGACCTTTCTTTGAATTGTTTCTCAGAAAAATCGAGATCTAAGTATAATATTTGTATTTTTTATTTATGTTTGTATATTTGTACATATTTAGGTATGTATTACATATATGATATTGTGGTATTATGGAAAGATTTCATAACATCATACATTTAGAAATCAAAGGAAAATTAGAAGTTATTAGAAATTCAACTTCCTAATTAGGAAATAAATAGCTGATTCATGATCATACAGAATAGTAAGGGGGAAAATATGGGATTTTCCCTACAATAAGTCCAGTTACCTTTTTATTGTAACATTTGATCTGGGCACTAGCACTCCTTATATGACCTTCATTTCTTTGGGCTTCAGTTTCTTTCTTTATAAAAAGGGCAGGAGTAGATCAGATGGACCACCAAGCTTTCTTCTCATTCTAAAGTCATGGAAAAATGAATAATAACTTCTGAAAAACTGCATTCCCTATGTTTTATTTTTTCAAACTGAAACTGAGATGAATCCATGTTGAAAAGGAAGACCGGATAAAATAGCCTCTCTAAATTGTTCCCTATTTTTGACAAGGCACTTATCCTGGTGGAATAGCATTCAAGAACCTACTTGGGAGTATCAAAGCAACTTATAATCAATCTGATGTAGAATGATACTTTCAAGGCTCATTTGTCTAGTGAGGGATCCACAGTGAAGGAAGGAAGGGGGTTTGTATGAAACAGAAAAAATGAAAACAAAATGAAAAATCTCCTTAGGACAAAGGAAATGATCAGAATATTACAACTAGACTCATTTGGGCCTTCATCAAATTCTGATGACCTGTTCTGAGACCTGTTAAAGACCTCAGTGTAAAAAGGCCAAGGTGTCCCACTGCAGCCAGGGCTATTTCCAGTCATCCTGATCTATACTTGGTCACTGGACCCAGATGGTTCTGGAGGGGAAATTGAGGCAAGTGGCCTTGCACAGTCCTTTCTCACTTAAATCCAATTTACTTGAATGTCATGACATCATCTCTAATGTTATGGTCTTCTTTAAGAAAGAACAACAGATTAAGATTACTAGAATAACCTCCAGATTGACCTGTCTACAAGTCACTTCCCTTTCCAATTCATCCTTCATTCAGTTGCCTAAGTGCTCTGCTTAAATCACAAGGCTGATCATACTACTCCCCTACTTACAAAAGCCTTGGGGGTTTCTATTGCCTTTTTTCAAATGCAAACTCCTCTGTTTGACATTATAGCCTTTCATAATCTTATTTCAGACTATTTACCCAATTTCATTATATAATTCTCCCTTTCACACATATGCTTTATCAACTAAAATGACCTCCTTGCCTCTGCACAAGCTAGTTCCTATTCCCCTCTCCTGCAACCTTAACCAAGAATATATTTCTCCTTTGCCTATTAATATTCTCTAAATTTCTTCAAAGTTCAGCTTATTTTCTTCAATTTCTAGTGCTTTTCCTAAAAATAAAATAATAATAATAATAATAATTAAGTATTGCCTTTGTATATATTTTGTTTTTACTTCTTTGTGTATGTGCTATGTATATACTATATGTAATCTTCCTGAGAGCAGGTTTATCTTTATGCCTAGGACAGTATTTGAAATATGAGGTGCATATTAAATGCTATCTGACCGATTGCATTATATTTGTCAAGCATCATCCATAAGATTAATATCTTTTCATTAAGAGCTTATGTAAATAGTTGGATTGGAGGTGGGGCAATATACTTAACAATTACTGAATTTCATAATTTTAGAAATCCAAAGAATGAGTTGTTTTTAAGCTCCTTATTCCAGAAGTCTTTATCTTTCAGACAAGCTGAATGTCTTCCTACAAGGAACTATCCTTGTCATCCTCCTGGAGAGGAAGATAAATGGTGGCTGCAAAGGCTCTGAGACTTGGGGGTGGGGAAAACCTCGAGGGGGTTCCAGCTCATTTGTAGCCAGTACACTAGTTATGGGAAAAAAAAAAAAACAAAAAAAAAAAACGGGCATGACAGATAAAATGGGAATCTTTTCTTGTATTTGTAGATACAGAGCTGGTTCTGTAAGTCAAATTAATTTATTTCTAACAAGGAACAGCACAATTTTATCAGGTAAATCTGATGTGGACCTTAGAGGTAGCCATTTAATTTCAAGGGACCAAAAGCTTTCTTTTGCATTTGACAAACCCTGAGATAAGAATGAAAAAGCATTTAGAAACCCATCAGAGAGTAACAGAAAACTAACCTCTTGGCCTAATGTAGTGTATTTATTTTATTTAACTAATGACTTTGCCAGGAAAAGGAGCTTCCTAGATACGGGAAAATAGCAGAAAATGTAGAAGAGGATGGGGGAGGGGAATTAATGTAATTAATGTCTATGGTAAATACTCTGTATGAACAAACCCAACTTAACAAGCCTACATTGAAGAAAAAATACACATTTTTACTTTTACAACCTATGGTATAATGGAGAATAGGGAGCACTTTTTGCACTAAAGAGTTCTAAAAGACCACCCTATTTACATCCAAATGATAATGTCCTTCTGAGTACATCAGGAAAACAGAATTAACTCTGATCCCCGGTCAGGAAAGGTATGGTATGTTCATTGGTCTCAGGGGAGTTATTCTTGAATGTGCTGCAGATTTTGAACAGGAAAAGGAACAATTTGAGGACACCCCTTTGAGAAAACAGGAATGGAAAATTGGCAAAGAAAACAAAAGGTGGAGTGAATGTTAGAGGGACTGTGGCGAGACAGATGCACGAATATCTGTTGGTGGAACAATGAATGGATTCAATCATTTTAGAAAGCAATTGGGAATGATGTTGAAAAGTTCCTAACATATCTGTATTCTTTGACCCAAAGATCCCTCTGCTAGGCATAAGCTACAAATCAAAGTGAGAAGGAAAAGCTCTTTATAAAATAAAATATTCAGAACAGAACTTTTTTTTGTTGTTGTTGTTCTCAAAGAACTGGGGGGAAAAAAAGCAGTTTCCTATTAATTGAGGAATATCCATATGTTAAAAAAAAAAGGTATATGAATCTAAAAGATTTTGCTGCATTGTAAAAAACGGTAAACATCCACATGTTAAAAAAAAAAAAGGTACATGAATCTAAAAGATTTTGCTGCATTGTAAAAAACGGTAAACATCTACATGTTAAAAAAAAGGTACATGAATCTAAAAGATTTTGCTGCATTGCAAAAAACGGTAAATATGAAGACCACATCACACAAAGGAAGAGATATAGAAATTGATATAGGATGCAACAATTGAACCCAGAAATATGCATATATGCATGCATATACACAAAGATTTATGTGTATGTGTATGATATCTACAACTATGTAAAAAAAAAAAAAAAAACAAATAGAACTGAATGTCATGTAGTTTATAGTATGACTAAGCTTGGCCCCAGAGGAGATTTGAAAAACTATACCTTAATCCTTTCATTAGAAAGGAGAAAATATTGATATACAATTTTTCATAAGCTTTCAAGACAATTAAGATATAGGTGCTTTTGCTTTGTTACAAAGGAAATTTGATAGGTGATAGAAGTAATATTTTAAAAAAATAATGTATTAAATTATTATAATACATTGAAAAATACTATATTTTAATTATACTTATAATTAATATATTTGATATAATATTAATATATTTAGAATATATTAAAAATGAATGTAATGGTAATAATATGAGGCCTAGTCTTCCAAAGAAAGAGGAAAAGGACTCTTATAAAAAATATTTATAACAGTTCTTTTGTGTAATAATGAAGAATTTTAAACTCAAGAGTTGACTATCAATTGGGAACTGGCTGAAAAAATTATGGTATAGGAATGTAATGGCGTATTATCTAAGAAATGACAAAAGGCATGATTTCAGCAAAACCTGAAATGACATAGAGTGATACAGAATAAAGAGTAGAATAAGAATTTATATAATGATAACATTATAAGGAAAAACAACTTCGAAATATATACTCAAAAATCACAGTTGTCTAAACATTAAATACCTGGGCTTTCAAAAGCACTCCTCGCTTTTCACTTTTCTTTTATGTTGTTTTCCCTCATTGGATTGCAAACTGCCTAAGGGCAAGAACTGTGTTTCTTTTTCTCATTTCTATCTTCCACTTTTAGCACTGTGCCTGGCATATAGTAAACACTTAATAAATGTTTATTGATCCTTTCCTAGGGCTCAATGACTAGTTTAAGGCCCACAGATAAAGAAATCAAACTTTACTTAAAAGAATTTGCTATAATAATAAAGTATGATTTTTGCTCAAGGAAAATTACTTGGGACAAAGAGCAAGAAGCTTAGGAATTCTACTACCTGAAACAACCAGACAGGCCGATGTAGAATGACTTTAGCCCAAAGATATGATATTTGGAAGACAATTACAGAAGCACATTTCTCTATCAGGGAGTTTGGATGAGGCTCAGCTTCTAGTGAATACTTTGCCACTGAGGAGGAGATTGAAGGAAGCAAATTATAAAATTCTTCTAGGCTGGACTGAAATTCAGGGAAGGACAGAGGCTCTTGCTTTTCCCTTCTTAGTCCTTCTAGAGATTAAAGATCTATTCTATGTCCTAGCTTCTGGGGGTGGATCCTTGTTCCCTTCTTCCAGACCTCTGTAATTGCTAATGCCATGCCTGTTGCCTGACATGATTCTACAATCCACTAGCCTTCTGGGATACTCCCATGATGCTTAAATCTGATGCTGGGATACTCCTGATGCTGGTAACCTGTCTACCATATTCATGGCTACTGCCTCTGGACCTATTTCTCTGGTGCTACGGTTACTTACCAGATTCTCTCTGATGGGACCTTCCTAGATCATCTTGGTGGATATGTCTAGTTTCAGAATTTCAGGTATTTGATTCGGTTCAGTTCAATGCAATGCAATTTACTTATATTCAATTCAACAAACATTTATTGACTGTCTACTTAGTTCAAAGCACTGTGATAGGTCCTACTCCTAAAGGAGATCTAAGCATAAATTAGCCATGGAGAGACAAGGTCTGGGGACATAGTGGCAAGAATACCAGATTGGGAGGGTGAAGAACCAGGGACAAATCCCAGCACTGCTCCTCATTAGCTCTGTGATCTTCTATAAATAATTTCCTTTTTCTTAGCTTCAATTTCTTTATCCATAAAATGATATTGGTTTGGTGTTAACCCAGGTCTCTTGTATTTATAAATTAATAATGCAAATTAGAGCTAACTAGGGAGATTTGGAGAACACTATTCAATTAAACTGACATTTAAAGTACCAACTAGGTACTGGGTCCTTTCTGTTGTTATTTGTTCTTTGTTCTCCAGAGGACCATGACTTCAGAGAGGTGATACGATGACATGTAAGTGAATTAGATTTAAGTGAGGGAGGGCTGGGCAAGGTCACCTGTCTCACCTTCCCCTCCAGAGCTACCTAGATCAAGTGGCCAGATCTAGATCACCATGACTGCAGATGGTCCTGGATGCAGTGGGAGACCGCAGCCTTTTTAAGCTAAAGTCTTCAACAGATCTCGGTTTGACTGAGGCCATACCCATCAGTGATTAAAGCTAAGTAGTCCCCCTTCCCCTAGTCCAAAAAAGATAAATAAACAAATGAAAAAATCTGGGAGGGGAAGACACTCAGGATTTCTGGCCAAAGCAGAAATAACTGCCATCTCCATTTAGTTTCAGTCAATCAAGGACCCCAATAATGACCAAATAGGGATTACTCTGGAATCTATTGAGAATCTCCTCCAAAACAGACTCATTCTTCAGTTATTGGTTTTTATTGCTGTTGTTGTTTTGTTTTGTTTTTAATCCTGTCCCATACTTCACAACCCCATTTGGGGTTTTCTAGGCAGACATTGAATGATGTGTCATTTTCTTCTCCATTCTCTTTCTCCATTTTATAGATAAGGAAACTGAGGCAAACTTAGTGAAGTGACTTGCCCAAAGTTGCACTGCTAGAAAGAACCTGAAACTGGATTTGAATTCAACAAGATGAAGTCCAGCTCTCTAATTTATGCGATTGAGGTTCAGCACCAAATGATGAGATTTAGGAGAACAATTGGCAACAAATGGTACAGTTTGGCACCAAATTTTGGATTCAGTCATGTAATGATTATTTATGTTGTACTGTATTTTTATTTTTTAAAAACATTTCCCAATTATATTTTAATCTGGTTTGTGCCTCACTGGAAATTGGAAAAGCTGTGTGACCCTGGGCAAGGCCCCTAATGCTATGTGCCTCAGTTTCCCCATTTGTCTTTAAAATAAGAGGGAGAATTGAGAGGAAAACCCCAAATGGGGTCACAAAAAGTTGGACATGACTGAAATGATCGAATAACAAATAGGAAGCAAGTCAGAGCCTATTATATTATTTTAATCTTTAATTTTCCTTTTTATTCTTTTCCTATCAGTCCTTTAAAGGAAGAAGTAGCTAATGACATCACTGCCCTGCTGTTGGTTATTTCTTCTTGTTGGTGCCTAGATTGCTTATAAAATTCATCCTGATAGCTACATTTGGAATGTACTTGGCAGGTAGATCTACCCATGAATGAATTTCCTCAATATTATCTTTTTACATAAAACGCTGATACTTTACACCAAGAATTTGATTCTAGGGCCATAAATAAATATTGCTGCTCTTATCATTCTATATTGTATCTTGTTAGAAGAATAATCCAACCCACATACCATTTGCTGTAGCTGTTTAGCAAATTTATATGAATTCACTGATTTTGAACAGGGATTTGCCTGTGAAAGGCAAAATTTTCATGCTAGCAAGCATATCATTATTATTATTATTATGACTTCACCCATCAACTTGATATAAAATAAATCATTATTTTCATATACTACTGACACAAAAATCTACATGGCCTGAATAATTTTTTTTTTCCTCCTTATTTCCTCTGTTTCAAGTGGTATCACTTGAGTCAATCCAAAACACAACTGGATGTTAAGGTGACACATGTTTAAATTGTCATCTGACTTGTCACACAGTCATTGACTGAATTTCTAGTCTGATTTGCCTGAAGAGCCAGGATTCATTTAAATGTTAACAGTCAACTTGAGTTTGCACAGGGCCTGCGTAATAGCCTCCGAATGAATGCAAAGCCTCCCCTGCAACATCCATAAGAGTATCTGCTTCATTAACCTTGGGAAAAGGGCATTTGAATGCTAAAAAGAAATGCTAGATAATCCACTGAATGTCTGATCTATGTGGCTGTCATTGGGGAATTTGTGAAAATAATCATCCCCCTCTGGGACACATCATTTTCACACTGGCTATGACAAGAGAGGCCAAACTATGACCAGCTGAGAAGGCAGTTCCAACAGGGCCATATGGCAAGACAAATCTGGTCCCCCAGTCTTGGCCCAAAGAAGGAAAAAAAAAATCACACTTGGTAACCAGACAGAGGAGAAACAAGAGAAAGAAGGTGAAAATTATGGCTTTATAGCCAAAATGATCCAAAAATATCCCCATATCAGTCACATGCTACTATGCCTTTGCTTCCCTCTCCCCTCTTATTGACATACTGACATCCTTCCTTGTTAATGCTATCTTTGCCTTCTTCACTGGCTCCTGCTACTTGCATCCAGGCCATACTTTATATTGGAATTAACTCCAATCATAAAAGATAAATTGGCTCAATATATCTTGAATAGATGCTGAAGGGCAAAGGCAGCAATAGGATATGGTTGTTGACTCATTTTTTCATTTCTATTTTCAGTGTTTTAATGAGCCAGGTTTTCCTCAGAGTTTAACTTGCTCATTGGTAGTAAAGCTAATAAGGTATTTAGGGAGACACCTTAATTCTCTCCGGCTTCTAGAAGGTGATTTATTGCATCTTATTGGCTGTAGATAATTTAGACAACTAATATGCCTTCTTAAATACAGAAATATCAGGGCATGGGAAGGAAAGCATGCATAGTCTATCCCTGGCTATGTGAATAAATATTAAAGAGAATATCATTAGCTAAGTATATGTCTTATAAATGTCTATTGCTAATAAAATTGAGCAAACAAGAATGTTTTTTAGATAGAGAATTTATTAAATGCTTACTGCATACTATGTCAAGGGCTGAGTTCAGAATAAAGCATAGAGTTTAGACGATCCAACAACTTAGATGGAAAAAAGAAAATTACATCTTTATTTTTAATAGCTAGCATTTAAATATATGAGAACAACTAGGTGGTACAGTGGATAGAGCCTGAAATCAGGGAGATCAAATCCACCCTCAGACATTTACTAACTGTATGAACCTAGGCAAGTCATTTAATCCTTTTTTCCCTCAGTATCTCATCTGGAAAAGAGGGATATACTGAAGAAGGAAATGGCAAGCTACTCCAATATCTTGGCCAAGAAAGCCCTTTGGACAAGTCCATGGGGACACAAAGAGTCAGACATGAATGAACAACAACATTTAAATATATATGTATATAGTGGCTTCTAAATGAAATTTATCATTTCCTTCAATTATTTAAAGACATTTATCTGAGGACTACATAGGCTTTATCAGGCTACCAAAGAGGTATGAGATACAAAAAAGGGTAAGACCTTGTAATCTAAATGTATATATATATATGGGAGGGGAAAGTGAGGCAGGTGACCTTGCACAACCTTCCCTCACCTAAATCCAATTCACTTGCAAGTCATGGCCTCACATCCCTGATGTCATGGTCCTCTTTGAGAAAGAAGGACAAATAATAACAACAGTTGCTGAATCAAGGGGAAGGTGTTCCTGATGGGATTTCTCACTCTCTTTCACAAGCAGAAGCTTTCCTTGATCCCTAGTCAGTTGTGTCTCTGACCGTCCTATTTTCATTGTCATAATCACCTACTAACAAATACTGAATGTTCTGTTCGATCCCACCCTGTTTTAAGTCCCCCTTCATGATCCATACAGCTCCTCCTTGCCATGCATAAAACCATTTTTAGTTCTAGTAATGTAATCATTTGAGAACAGAGGAGGGCAGATATAAAATTAATAAAGGAATGAACAAAATTGCTCTTGTTTCTGGTCCAGGGTGAACCTGGAGAACTACAGCTGCCTGGGGGAGAGGGGGGTGCGGAACTAAATCCTTCCACTGTGTTTTAAATCAGCTCAAAGTAAAAACCAGGAGAGGTGAATACAGATATGACAAACATTTACTCCTTGATGCAACATGAACCCATTGTTAAATGTTCAGTAGCAAGGACACAAAAGAGAAAGCCAGAAATGGGACTGCTCAATTCCTGAACTTTTCCTGAATTTTTCTGCCTCCAAAGACCTCTATTTATGACCAGAGAGACACTTAAATCTCATTGCATATGGTTAATATTTAAAGTTCATTATATTTACTTGTTGTAGTTCCACCCTTAACCACATCCCCACTTCCACTCCCACCCACCTCATCAAAGGTCAAAAACTGCTTTATTTTTGTTCTATATACCTATATAGCTATATGCTCATTTGCATTAAGAGTCTTCTAATTGGTGGAGGCTACTTAACGCTTTCTGAATGTGTAAGAGAAGTTGTGAGCTTAAAAGAAGAGAGATCTTCATTTTCTGCCTTCCAATTTCAGGAGAGAAGACAGTTCCAAATTCTTTTCAGGGAAAGGTTCCTGAAGAGAGAGTAAAACTATGGGAAGAAGCCAACATCTAGTAAAGTTGGCATCTCAGTCATATCCCTATCTTCCTAATTTTTATATTACAGATTTCAATGGATTTTCCCTTGCATGAAGTTGGGATTGTCATTCTTGACTGAGCTGAGATATCTTGCTCTCAGTGGAAGAGCTCATTCACTCTGTATATTGTTTGACATATTCTTACATATATATATATATATATTTTTTTTTTTTCTCCTTCTCTAAGTTCTGTTTCCTATTGGCTTAGATAAATAGGTTTGTTTGTTTTTTGTGAAATTGGCATTTGGTAGGAAGGGAGTAAAATGCTTAGTTATATAGTTTTAGAGTACTCCTTCCTGGATAAAAGAATATTAATCAGGAGTACATCTTGAGCCTAAAACTAACCACATACAGGAGGATGAACATATATAATTCTAGTTTGGAGCCCTGTCTCTGAAAAGAGGAGAGTAAATGGCTTCTGGCTCCAACATTCTACTTCTGTCATGAATCAAAGCTGCTTTGGAGAATGGTGAACAGAAGAGTCTCTAAAAAGTTTGGCTCATTCAGAGAGATCCATGTGGATACATATAATCTACATAGGCAACGCACACACGCCCCTTACATTAGCAATCAGCATGATATCTTGGATATAATAAAAGCTTAATAAATATGTCATCTTTTAGACTATGGTGTGGCCATCTCTCACAGAAAGATACTCCTTTTTATTTTTAATAGGTGAATTGAGATAGCTTTACGTGAAGAAAAAACAAAATTGGACAATGAAAAACCATCTTCCCCCTAAAATCTCTTCTTCATTGTCTATGGCACCCTTCACATCCCCACCCTCTTTTCAATTTCTGCATTTTCAATAATATCTTACAAAACTTTCCTTACACTTATTCCCAATGAAATTCTGTTTGTATTTTTAGTCTCTGTCTCCATCTGAAGAATTTTTCAGGCTTTTACACTAAGGGTGGCACTGTGTTTTTTTTGTTTTTTTTTGTTTTTTTTTTTTGGCAATACTATTACAATAGTCAGAATAGTCAGTTAGTTACCATGTTCATCCAAATTGATCTTTACTAGTGCTACCAGTTCTGCCCTTTCTACCACTTTCTGACTCTATTTGGGATTTTCTTGGGAGAGATTCTGAAGTGATTTGCCATTTCCTCCTCCAGTTCATTTTACAGATGAGGATATTAAGGCAAACAGGGTTAAATAACTTGCACATGGTCACAATTAGTAAGTGAATTTTAAAAGATCAGTTTTCCTGATTCCATGATCAGTAGGCTATCTATTGCACCATCTAGCTCCACTAGTGACACACCCTGATTCTTAAAAGTCTTTATCTAATTTAGAAAGCCTCAATACTAACTTAGAATGGAGAAAGTAAAGAAAACAAGCCTAAGTATCTGTAGTTTCTTCATTATCATGTTTGATTTCCTTTCAGTATTAAAACCATGTGACTAGTCTATATGCTTTAAAAATGTATTTTGTAAATTATTTGAAAAAGACATGTTTTCTTTTAGTAGTATAGATTTGGTCTAAAAGAACAGAGAATAATTGTATATTAAAAAACCCAACTAATTAAATGTATTGAAAACTGAAAACAGTTTTAGTGATTCACGTTGAAAAGCAAGGAAGTTACATTTGGTAGCATATTGCATTTGTGAAAAAGTTATTTACTAATTCACTATAATAACAAAAGGTGGTATAAGGAGGCATTGATCAAGGGAAATCCTGATCAATCTGATGAGTTATTCAATCAACTTAATGAGATTATAATTTGTGACCTTGATCTAAAAGCATGTGAAGGGCATCTCCCATGGAGCTAGACTTGCATATTGGGCCTTTGCTGAAAGGACACAGATAATTTGTTTAATTGGCCCCAGTGATCAGGGCTACTTCTACTCCAAGATGGTTGTTGACTAAGAGGCTTATTGGACTCTTGCCAAAGAATTGCTCCTTCTCCATGGTTAATAAAATTACTAGTCTCTTTCAAAATGTGTGTGTGTGCATGTGTTGGGATGTGTCTATCTGTGCATAACTTGCCAACCCCCATTTTTCAAAGAGTAAACCAATGAGAAAAGGATTGCTAGAATAGTAGCACCTTTGGTGCATTTAGTATTTTCTGAGGGATGATAAGAAAGCTGTATCATATCTGGTATGTGTTTGATATCTTGAAGGCTATACTGGAGGTGGGGAATCTATTATATGTATTTGGGAAATATTGGATATGAGCTAGTCTCGATTATATTAAGAGATTTTCTTGGAGCAACTTCAGGTGAAGGAACAAGCCACAAAAATGTTCCTGTATGGTCACAATCCCAAGATTGGACATATTCTATATTAATTTATAGACTTGGAGGGCTGAGCCATGGACTGCAGTGATTTGTTGTAATCTGCTCACTAATGAAAAGTAAAACTTAGTGTTCAGTAATGTCTGACTCTTCATGACCCTATTTAGGGTTTTCTTGGCAAAAATAATAGTGATTTGCCATTTCCTTCTCATTTTTCAGATGAGAAAACTGAAGCAATGAGGATCAAGTGACTTGCTTAGGGTCACACAACTAGTAAGTGTCTGAGGTCATATTTCAACTCATAACTCCCGGCTTAGCACCCTACCCACTGAGCAACTAAGCTGTCCTGCAGCTTAACTATATTTTTTCAAATAATGAACTCCAAGCACACAATGCAATGGGAGGTGAGGGTGGATAGGTGGAAAAATACGGTTTCAAGCAGTGTGGTATAGGGCATGGTAAAAAGGTTTGGGAGTCAGATGATGCAAATCTGAAAAAATATTTCCATTCTCACTACCACAATTCCTATAATTTTAGACAATCAATCAATCTATCAATCAGCATTCTTTATTCAGTATTTTTTATAAGATGGGCCCAATACTGGACAAATACAATGAATGAAACAATCTCTACTCACAAGATGCTTATATTCCAATAAAGAATATAGAATAAATATATATAACTTAAAAATAAATCTAGGGAATTTGAGAGAGAGGTCATTAGAACATGAAACAATTAAGAAACAGAGAAGGTAGTTTTTGGTAGGGTTTGCTGGGTTTTGAGCTGTTTCCTGAAGGAAGAAAGGGATTCTATACAGCAGAGAGGAGGATATAATTGCATAGTCAAGGGGATGGGAGATGGAGTATGTGTGAGGAACATTGAGAAGGCCAGTCTAGTTTGAGTAAACAGTATGGGAATGGCATAATATCCAAGTGGGGAAAGATAAATTGGACATTGTGAAATATTTATATTTTAGGTTAAAAGACAATGATTTATGTTTTGAATATGTTCCGTTTAAGATGGATGGCTTCAGACCATTCACCTTGAAATATCCAATAGGTCAAGGCTAGATTGAAATCTAGGGTAGAGAAAGTCTCTGGATATATTAATCTGTAAGTCATTTGTACAAAAGTGATTATTAAATACATGAAAGCTAATGAAGTAATCAAAAGAGAAGATGTAGAAAAGGAAGGATAGAAGGTTTTTAGCACAGAGCTTAAGAAAACAGCTGAAATTCAGAGATGCAACTTAGATAATGAACCAACCCATAAGAGTGAGAGGAAGCAGTCAATTATGAGAACCAAGAATGAATAGTGCCATGAAAAGAGAAAGAATGGAATAGAAGGTTGCCAATAGTGTCAACTATAAACATTTTTGAGTAGGCAAATTAGGTCATTTCTGGCCTCATTTTTTACCTTCACTTCACTGAATCACTGACTGGGTATTGCCTCAGACAAACTGTGACCGGGGAAAGACCTGGACTTAAAAAGGTCTCCTGACTACATCAGTTGTCCTGACCTATGTCTTTCCACTGGACTCAGATGACTCTGAAAGAGAAAGTGAGGCTGATGATTGCACTGCACTACCTTACTTAAATTCAATTCACTTGCAAATCAAAACATCATGTTCTGATGTCATTGTTCCTTTTTAAGAAGTAAGGATGAACAAGAGGTGGAGAAGAGATAAGACTGGCCATCAATCCTGGCAATCAAAAAATGACTAGTCACTTTGGAAAGAACAGTTTCAATCAAATGTTGGAATATAAGAAGTCCGATTGCAAAGGATTGAGTAGTGAGTGAGAAGACAGGAAGTTAAGGCTATGGGTGTGGATTGCATTTTATAGCAATTTGGATGAGGAGAAAAAAAAGATATAACATGATAGTTGGAAGGGATGGTAGGGTCTAATGAAGGTTCTTAAAGGATAGAGGTTACTAACCAGAACATCTTTGAAGGTAGTAGGGAAAGAACCAGTAGATAGCAGAGTCTGAAGAGTAGAGAGAGATGATGGAAGGTTTATTTTCTGCAGGATAAGATAGGGCTGGAAGTATTGAAATTGATAAAGAGCATATGAAGAAATGTGGCTTTAAGAAGGAATTGGGATTCTTCTTTGTCAGAGCCTGAAGTTGAAAGGAGGAAAGATTAGGGGACTATGTCAAGAGATTTTAAGGTGAAGAAGAGAAGAGGAAGCTTATGTCAAATGTCCTCCATTTCCTCAGTTCCCAGTTTAGAGAGATTGAGCAATAGAGGAGAGAATAAAATGTTTGAAAAATGTTTTACAGAAACAAATAAAATAGGGAATTATTTAGGAAGGAATAAAAAGATTATCTTGCTAAAGTTAGGTCTCAGCTGAAAGTGAATAACAAGAATTTATAATGTCAGCAGAGTTGTGTGACTTCCTCCAGTGATGTTTAATGGCCTCTGAGTGGGAATGGGGAGATGTATAGTAAGAGTAATCCAAGGATTGGACTTGGCAAGAAACGAATGTTTATGGGGCAAAAAAGTACCAGGGATTCAAGAATAAAGGACAGAATAGAATTAAATTGGCTAATTGTAGGGTCAAAATTGGAAAAAAAAACAGTGTAAAAGTTTTCATTTGTAGGCAGAGGGAAATCATGTGACAAGCAGCAGCGAGATCCAGGAGGATTAGTAATGAAAAAAAAATGTATTTGATTTTTTTGGCAGAAAGGTTTTGGTGACTTTTCAGGCATCAGTTTAAAGAGCTGAGGGTGGTAGTAGAAGGGAGATTCTTTGGAATTAAGGAGATGGACTTTTCTGCTGTTTTTGACATGGTTTGCCACTGTCTCCAAAGGAAAACTCTTCTTTCCCATGGCTCAGAAATACCACAATCTTGGTGTTTCTTCCTTCTACACAGAAGCAGATTGGGAGCCTTCTATCCTGTGAGACTTTTGTTCATTTTTTATCAGAAATCTTCTGGATTGGGACCAATCCATCTCACTAGAGACCTTATTCTTTTCCCTTTGTCAATGTCTCATTGTCATTTCAACTCACAGACATCAGAAGAATAATAACTTAAAATATGTAAATTTCATTAATTATTTTCCTCCCGGAGCACAATTGAAATAAAATATCTCTTGGCAAGAGACTTACAGAAAATTCTTTGGAAGAAAGAATCTTCATTTACAGATATGATCTTAAATTTGGCTTAATTCAGAGAGAATAGAAGTAAATATATCATCACCTACTTTTTTTTTTTCCCACTCCTACTCCCACCCCCCACTCTTTACTCCCTCAAAAAAAGAAAAAAAAAGGCTGTTCTACAAATCCCAAAGTGATGCTACTGGGTAATTCAGTGGGAAAAATCTGCCTTTGCAAGCAGTCATTGACCAGAGCTTTATGTAGTCCAGGTTCTTTGGACAGTGTCTGGTACATAAGGCATTCTCATTTCCTGTTTTGTGATGATCATGATAATACTGCTACATAGGGATACTGAATATAGTGTAAAAAAGTGAGATATCTGTCTTTTCAAGTTTCCCATAAGTGTTTTATTATTTTTCATTTAATTTTTATTTTTAATCTCAATTACATCCTATCAGCATTTTAGATATCGCTGCTACTTGCAGTCTGAATAAAAGGATTATTTGATATTCATGGGATATTTCAACCCCAATGGTCCTATTTGCTGATGATACCATATTCATCACACTGAGTTGTAGAACACATTCATATGACCCTAGATTCTCTACAAAACCCAGGGCAATGCACGAAAGACTATTAAAAATGTGCACATTGAACGAATGTTTGTGGCAACCCTCTTTGTAGTGGCCAGAAACTGGAAACTGAATAGATGCCCATCAATTGGAAACTGGCTGAATAAATTGTGGTATATGAATATTATGGAATATTATTGTTCGGTAAGAAATGACCAACAGGAAGATTTCAGAAAGGCCTGGAGAGACATGAACTGATGCTGAGTGAAACGAGCAGGACCAGGAGATCATTATATACTTCAACAACAATACTATATGATGATCAATTCTGATGGACCTGGACATCCTCAGCAATGAGATGAACCAAATCAGTTCCAATGGAGCAGTAATGAACTGAACCAACTACGCCCAGTGAAAGAACTCTGGGAGATGACTAAGAACCATTGCATTGAATTCTCAATCCCTATATTTTCGCCTGCCTGCATATTTCAAAGTCCGATTCTTTTTGTACAGCAAAATAATGGTTTGGTCATATATACTTATTGTGTATCTAATTTATACTTTAATATATTTAACATCTACTGGTCATCCTGCCATCTAGGGGAGGGGGTGGGGGGAAGGAGGGGAAAAATTGGAACAAAAGGTTTTGCAATTGTCAATGCTGTAAAATTACCCATATATATAACTTATAAATAAAAAGCTATTAAAAAAAAGAAAAATGTGCACATTGGGAAAATATTATAGATAAAAGGTCTAGATTGTAAAATGCAGCTGGATAGACAGCCTGTTTAATTTGTCCATCACTGTATACTTTTGGGGCAGCAAGATGGGGCAGTAGATAAAGTGTTGGCCTGGAGTCAGGAAGACTCATCTGCCTGATTTCAAATCTGGACTCAGACACTTATTAGCTATGTGATCCAAAGCAAGTTACTTAACTCTGTTTGTCTCAGTTTCCTCATCTGTAAAATAAACTAGAGGAGGAAATGGCAAACCACTTTGGGACCTCTGACAAGAAAACCCCAAATAGAGTCATGGGGAGTCAGACACATTGAAAAATGACTTAACTACTACAACAAAATATGCCTCTTGATGTTGTTGATCAACCATGAACTAAGTTCAAAATTGCATAGTTGCAGGAAATCAGGATAGATGGGAATGGGAAATTACACAGTGCTTTCACTTTTCTCAAAACAGCTTTCTTGCCTCAAAAGCCCAACTATTTAATGCCCGTGTTTTCAATGACACTCTGGTTATGAATCACAGACACCATGATTTCTGACAAATCAAAAGTACAATTAGCCAAAGGCAAAAAGATGTATGGTGACTGTGAACATGTAGAAAGTTTCTAGCAATGCCCTGAATGATGGAGGTGGAGTCAAGTATGATAAGAGTCCTAGATTTAGAACTAGAAATGACCATTGAAATAATGAAGTCCACCAACCCCTCATTTTACACATGAGGAAACTCTGGTCCAAAGTAGATAAATGAGTTGTTCAGGATCTCATAGGTAGTGAACAGCAGAATTGAAATTTAGGACCTTTTATTTTAAATTTAGTATAATTTCTAATGAACCTCATTATTAAGGGTATGATGTATTGGATGGGGCAAAAAGCAAGCTGGTTATATATTGAGAATGAAGCATACTAGGAAGACAGCCTGAATTTTCCAAAAGGCAAGAGGAAGGTCTCCAGAAGGTTGGAGAGACACTATATGGAGAAACATATGAATCTGTCCAGAGGACAGAACTAAGTTCAGTGAGAAGAAATGACAAAGACAAACAATTGGATCTATTCCAAAGTGGAATGTAACACTTCTGAAAACAGTGGATTTTTTCCCATTGAATGTCCTCAAGTAAAAACTTTTGTTTGGTTGTTTTTTATTTAGATATTTGAGTAGTGCTCAACTCTTTGTGATCCCATTTGAGATTTTCCTGGCAGAAATACTAAAGTCTTTTATCATTTCCTTCTCCAGATCATTCTACAGATAAGGAAACTAAGATAAACGGAGTTAAGTGACTTGCCCTGGGTCACACAGCTATTAAGTGTCTGAGACCAATTTGAACTCACAAATATGCGTCTTCCTGACTCCAGGAGCAGCTCTCTCTATGTACTGTGGCAGCTACCTGCTCTAAGTAAAGTCTAGCTGTCTATGTTGGTCTGGGAAATGTTATTTAGCTACAGATTGAACTAAATCTCTCTAGATTTTTTTAAACCAGCTCTTAAGATTCTCTAACCTGCACAAGAATTTCACAGTGTGGAAGGGCCATCTGTACTGGTGGAGGAACACCCACCATGCCACTGAAACCATTGCTCTACCAGAGAACCATGACAACTCTGCTAGATGTTTGCTGAATAGAGCTTTGGCTTCAAAGAATTAAGTTATACAAGTGTATCCAAACATTTACTTCAGTTGGAAATATTTGCTTTAATCACTATGATGGTGGGGAGAAGTAAGCTTCAGGGCCCAACGTCACAAATGGTTTTGCAAATGTTTGTACAATCTGGTTGTTTGCTGCTCCCAGGGCATTTCCGCAGTAGTATTAAATGATCCATCCAGGGCATTTGTGCTTCCTCCTGCCTAAATATTTTTATCTGCTTCAGCTGAATTAATTTATTGCTTATATTTGCAAAAATTATTTATATATAAAGTGTAAAGTTGTATAAAGGATAAGAGTGGTAGATTTGGAGGCAGAAAGACCTGCCTTGGAATACTACCTTTGACAGTTATCAATTGGGTACCCAGGAGAAAGATTCAACTTTCTCTCCTATAAAGTAGGGATAATGATATCTATACCAAGTTGTTGTGTTGAACACACACACACACACACACACACACACACACACACACGAGCATATGTCCTACATACACATATATTATGGGCTTTGCTAATCTTAAAGTGATACAAAAATGTCAGTGTCTATTATTATGAAATGATGACAAATATTACCTAATCCACCCCAACTAAATTCTGAATTATATATAACATAAGGGGACTGTCATCATACTTCTCGACTTATTCTGCAAAAGCCTAAATGAATGAACATTCACAGGAAATGAGAGAAGCTAAATAAATAAATCCCATTACCATAAACTACATGGAGTATGAATTAAGTTTTCTAAAATACTAAGTAATACATTGTCACTCTCACTTCTTGATTTCTTTGTTCTAATATTATTCAACAACATTTTCGGGTAAAATAGAAGTTATTCAGGGCATGCATTGATATTCCATATTAAAGATCATAAAAGTTTGCAATTTCTTGTAGTCATATCTACTTTTAGAATGCAGATAGTCACTTCTATGTGTCTAACACTGGGCTAGGTGCTATATAAAGATGCAAACGGAATAGAAGATATTGGTCCTCTAACCAAGTAATTAATAATATTTTGGAGAAGTTAGTTCATGCTAAATGCATTATAAAGGATGCCAAAATGCATGGGATAGACTTAGACAATAAGTGTTATTTATGGGTGATTAGCAATTCAATTTGGATATGAAGAAAGCACTTAAATTTTGGTTTACGAAGGCTATTATTAATCTATCAATCAATAAACATTTATTAATGAATATTCTACTATATACCTGCCATATACAATGCCCTGGAGATACAAAGACAAAAATGAAATGATCCCACTAGGCCTCAGCAACATTCCTTTACTTAGGAAAATGAACACAACAGCTGTGGCTTTATCTTGGGTCCACAGACATTTAAAGGATCCTTTTTTTGAGTTGATTTAAAGTCTGTTAACCTCTTTCCAGCACTCACCACTAGCAATTAAATATGCACCATTTAACAAACCTATAAAGTTTTCCAAAATAGACCTTCTTCTATGTTTGGACACAGAAAACTTGCATCTTTCTGACACTTGACAACTCTGGACTTGGTTCTAAATGTTCAGTCATTTTTCAATTGTGTCCAACTCTTTATGACACTGTTTGGGATTTTTTTTTTTTGGTAGAGATACACTAGTTTGCCATTTCCTTCTATAGCTCATCTTACAGATGAGGAAACTGAAGCAAATAGGGTCAAATAACTTGCTTATTGTGACAATATGCTATTAAGTATCTGAAGCCAGATTTGATTTCAGGAGGATGAGTCTTCCTGACTCAAAGCCCTGTGCTTTGTGCACTATGGCACCACTTAGCAGCCCAAATTCTAGACTATAGGTAAGTAAATCAGCTCTCCAGACCTTCTCTGTCCCATTGTAGATGGGTTTTGATTTGTGAGTTTTCTATATTATGAATTTATTAATCATTGGTTATAGCTCCTTCTTCCTCCTCCATCTCTTCTCATCAGTTTTCTTGCTACCTTGGCCAGATCCTGTATCCTAGAGGACTAAACTGTTTTATTTATGTAATTTCCACACTGAGACCCTGCTATACTAATTGATTAGTACTCATTATAAAAAATGCTGTCTGCTTCAGCCTTGTTTCACCTTGTTCCCTAGCATCTTTTTGATAGCTTCCTTATAAAACATGGGTCCTTCCTCCTTTCCTTCCTCACACAGTTATAATCAAAACAATGCTACCTTTTGTTCTTGGAAAGGGTATGTCATGTCTACTCTCTTATGCCTCTGCTTAGCCTCCCAGTAACTTTCCAAACCAAAATACTTCTCCCTGCTGCACTGTTCTTCCAGACATATAATTGTCTTTTATTAGAATCTTAGTTGGGGCAGTTATGTGGAACAGTGAATAGGGTACATGGCCTAGAGTCAGAAAGACCCGAGTTCAAAGGTGGAAGCCAGTACTTCCGAAAGCAACTCATTCCATTTTTGAACAGTTCTATTTGTTTTTCCTTACATTGACCTAAAATCTTTCTCTTTTCAACTTTCATCTATTATTCTTGTGTCATTTAACTAACATTGATTTAATCAAGAAAAGTAGTTCATATTTTACTTAAAGAACTAAATAAAGACATGGAGATAACTTAGTATCATGGGTTTCAGAGTTGGAAGAGATCTTAGAAATGGCTGAGTGATCTCATCCCTCTTCAATACTTTATAGTTGAGGAAATTGAGATTCAGAGAAGTTGTTACACTTGTTTTTTAGTAGCAGAGCCAGAAACCTAAGACTTTCAGAATTGTTTTCCTTTTGCTGCAATATTGGTTTAATCCACTTGGCTCAGAATGCAAGCCCCAGAATAATACATTTATGCCAGTAATGTATTTTCAATCTTTGGAGTTATATATGTAATACTGAAATTGGTTTTTAATATTTGCATTTTCGCTAAAATATGGGAAATAGTAGATAATAAATGAGGCTACATCAGAGTATATAAATGTATCCAAAGGAGAGAGTCATTCTTCATTTGTGGGCACTATGGACTTTGAAATATTAAAGCATCTAAATTTTATCTCCCCTCTCTCTTTTGTATATATACACACACCACACACATGTATATATGTATATGTATGTATGGCTTCATAATGAATAATCCTAATTTTTTTTTTTTACTTAATGCCTTGAATGTTTACCCTGCCAAAACTTATCTTCCATAGACCAAACCCTCTGTCTCATACCAAACAATTTCTAAGATCCCTTTTTGTAGCTCTTGTGACATGAGTATCTCCTTAAAAGCCTTAATAAACCTCTGACTCTAGAATGTGGAAATGTTATTTGCATATGTTCTGCTATTTAATATAAGCTATTGCTGTGGCAAAAAATTGTTTATTTATGATCTACACTGAAAGGAGATGATCAGTGTTACTGCTTGTACACCTTAAGAACTACAGCTGCATAGAATTTTGATTAGAGCAGAACATGATACATCCATGAGAAAATGATTTCCTTGCCCCTCCCCCATCTTCTATGGATTCCTATATAATTTATTACATTTCTTATAAGTAAATATTTTGCTGGAGAGTGGGAGTGAAGCTTCCAGCAGGTTCCACATAAAACACAGTAAAGTAAAGCTCAGGTCCAGCCAGTATTTTCACAAATCAGGAATTCCACGGGCACAGGCACATCTGTCACTGATAGGATCAAATAAACAGCCAGAAATGGAATTCCATTTACTGATCTGCTTCCCATTCATCCATAGCCCAAAGCCCAAATAAATGAATTAAAATCCATCTTCTGCTGTAAGTGAAAATAAAATTGGAACACATAGGACTTACCTGAGAGAAGAAAGACAGTGAAGGAAGGAACTGCTGCTAAGGAGTTGGGCCTACAGCAAATGCATCATACACAAAGCCATCTTTGGCTGTTTTACAGAAAAGAGGCAGGGGTGCCGCAGGAAGATACCACTGAATCCTTATATGGAAGGAAGGCTGTGTGGAGCAGCATGCAAAGCAGGCTGAATTAAATCTGCAGATTAAGTGAACAGCTTGCTTTATGTATATCACTTAAGTTCAAAGCTTTCTGGCCCATTCCTTAGAACAGGTTTGGCAAAGGAATAACTAGTGACCTGAGTTCCAAAATCTGCACTAGAATGCAATTTAGAAGCACTTCTTTTTTTCTTTCTCTCCTTTTTCATACCTTATTCTCCTCTCCTCTTCTCTCTTCTCCTCTCCTTTCTTCTCTTCTTCTCTCTTCTCCTTTCTCTTTTCCTCCCTTCTCTTCTCCTTTCCTCTTCTCTCCTCTCTTCCCTTCTCTTCTGCTTTCCTTTCCTCTCTTCTCCTCTTCTTTCCTTTCCTCCTCCTTTCCTCTTCTCTTCTCTGCTCTCCTCTCCTCTCTTTTCCTTTACTCTCCTTTTCTCTTCTCTTCTCTCTGTCTCTCTCTGTGTATGTCTCTGTCTTTCTGTCTCTCTGTGTGTCTCTCTCTCCCTGTCTCTCTGAATGTCTCTGTGTCTCTCTCCTCTCTGTTCTCTCTGTTTCTCTCTCTTCCTGTTTTCCTCATCCTCCCTTTCAACCTACGTTATTACAGTCTTCATTTTTTCTCTCTTGAAAATTCATCTTATTGTTATTATTATCTAGAGGTTTTAATAGCACCTACCAGAGCATTCTGGAATGCAACCCAGAGGCAGGTATTGAAAGAGGTTCATTTCTACTTGAAATATGCCTATTATCCATCCATGGATCTTAAGGAAATTAACAGCTGGTACATCCTGGCATAATTAATGGAGGATGAGCATGAGACATTTTCAATTTTTTCTGGTCAGGATAATAATATTGAGTTTTAGGATTACAATATTTAGAACTAAAAGGAATATTAGAAATAATTTAGTCCAAACATTCATTTTATAGATAAATAAGAATGAGCCCCATAGCCAATCAGTAGCACGGCTGGAATTGAAACTAGGTTGTATAAAACCACATTCAGTACTCTTATCAAAACACTAGGCAAACATCCAATCATCAATAAGTAATTATTAAGTAGTTAGTATACCGCAAACATTATGAGAGGTATTGAGGATAGAGATACAATGAATTAAACAATCTCTACCTACAAGGAGCTTACAATCTAATATAGATGTTCTAAATTTTGGGACATTATGGACAGTCAATCTTTTAAAGTCTATGAACCCCTTTTCAGGATGCTTTAAATTTGAACTCAGGTTTTCTGACCCTAAAGCCATCACCCTTCCTATTGTACTAGACCTTCTCCTCATTTTTATTTTGCAGAATACCTTTATAACTCTTTATAACTTCTTTATAACTTCTCATGGAGAGGCTTGACTCACTCTGTGTTCAAAGTAGAAGCATAGACTAACAATTGACCCTTTGAGGATATAGAGAGCCAAGCCCAGGATCTTTGTAGCTGCCCAGTTACATCAAATGCCTCTTGGGTCAAATCGGATGAATGACTAAGGTAAAGGATTCTTTCTCTTCCAGGGCGTACCCCAGCACACAGAGTCATGTTTCAGTAATAGAGTCCCCAGAGCACTGAAAACAAAAAAGCTTCTGGGTTCATCTGTGGTCTTCCCCGGTCACACTATAACTCCATGGGTAGATTTGGATGATTCACAGTGGCAAGGCTGTGGGTAGGCAAAAGAAGCATGGGGGAGATAACGCTGTGTTCTTCTGTGCTAGAAATTCCTGTCATTTGTGTTTCCCACAACAACCTTTTTAATTGGATTAATCAAGTCACACAATTTATCTGGGCCCAGTGCTCTACTCTGTAAAATTGGGTGCTGTTATTTAGTTATGTCTGATCTCATTGAGATTTTATTGGCAAAAATACTGGAGTGGTCTGCCATTTCTTTATCCAGTTAATTTTACTAATGACAAACTGAGGCAAACAAGGATAGCTAGTGTTTGAGCCTAGATTTGAACTCCAGAAAGATGAATCTTTCTGACTTCAGGCCTAGTACTCTATCTACTATACCACTGAATTGCCCCTGTAAAATGGGACAGTGGTACCTCATTTACTTGAAGATGCTGTATCACATGATTTCTTAAGATTCTGTTCAGCTCCACAATATTGATTTACAATTCTACCACCTGGAAGGAATGATCAGCACTCTATTTATTATTGATTACCATTCACTGTCATCAGGTAGACTATGGGTCTTGAAATATATGAAAATTTTTGGGAAAGTAGCATCTAATAATAGATCTAGAGCCTGAAAGGACCTTGGACGCCATCTAATTCCTCATTATACAAATGAGATAATTTAGGTCCTGCTCTATTAAGTAACTTGCCCATGGTCACATGTCATATGCAGTGTTAAATGTAGGATTTGAACCCAAATCATCTGGCTCAAGAGCAAGTGCTCTTTCCACTTTACCAGGAGTAGGAAAAGTTAGAAAAAAAACTTGAAAGAACAGTGACATGGGATTTGGGGGAGGCATGAAAGATTTAGCAAGAACAAACTTTGTCCACTTCATTTTTTTGTCTAAGATTGTTGCTGAGGGGGCAAAAAAGTACTGTACCTTCTCTTTTGCTTTCTGACTTATTGAGGTGGATGGCACAAATATTATCACCACAATTTTGCTGGTGAAAAAATTAATTCCCAGAGAGAAAGAACTTGAGACCAGGTGTTCTTCAGTCTCAACAATTGTGTTTTCCCCCCCACTGATAGCAAGGCTTTCTGGCAGCTAAATGATGTCATAGTGCATAGAGAACAGGACCTAGAATCAGGAAGGCTCATCTTCCTAGTTCAAATCTAGGCCTATATATTAACTGTGAACCCTGAACAAGTCACTTATCCCTGTTTGCCTCAGTTTCCTCATCTGTAAAATGAGCAGATTAAGGAAATGACAAATCACTCCAGTATCTTTACTTAAAAAAACCCAAAAAACATAAAACCTCTAAATGGTGTCATGAGAGTCAGACATGACTGCAAAATGATTTAACAGCAATGCTATCTATGGAGTAAAGGAATAGCCAACTGTCTGTTCAGTTAACAAGTATATTTCCAGGAAAGTCTTTTTGGACTTCTACCTTCAGCATAATATAATAAGCTCAGTAAAAAGAAATGCCATCTGACAAAACTGGAACTGACGTGAATGAGGAAGATGGGTTTCTTCTATACAGAGAACACACATCAAGAGAATAAAAGTACATGAGTCCATATGGGAAATGCTTACAATTTAAATATAAAATAACTTAGCTGTTGTGGAAACTGGAAAGAATTCATGAAAAGATGCTATCTAAGTGCAAATATAAATAAGGAGACAATCTCTGAGTCTCACAAACTCATAACATTTTTAGAGCTAAAAGAAAACTTAGAAGCTATATCATCTAACCCCTACAATTATGTATAATCATAGTTATCTAAATCTCTTTCTCATCTATCTGTTTGTATATCTGTAAGCATTTATGTATTATTACCTTTATATATCTCTTTTTCTATATGCACACACAAACATATACATGTGTATATTTATATATATATGCATATAAATGTATATATTTGTGTGTGTACGTATATATATAAAAACATATATATATATACATATATATGTATATATCTATTGATATTTAAATAGGTTGGACCTAAATCACCTAATTTGCATAATGAGGAGTTTGAATTAGATGACATTTGAAGTCCCTTTCTAGCTTTAGAACTTTAATTGTATGCTACTTTCCCCAAAAGTGTCCATATATTTTTAGGCCCCATAATCTACCTAGTGACGATGAATGGTAATCAATAATAAATAGGATAAATTACTAAATAACTAATCACTTTTTCCAGGTGGCTGAAGTATAAATCAATGTCTTAGGGGTCCTCAAACTACAGCTCGCGGGCCAGATGCAGCAGCTGAGGACGTTTATCCCCCGCACCCAGGGCTATGAAGTTTCTTTATTTAAAGGCCCACAAAACAAAGTTTTTGTTTTTACTATAGTCCTGCCCTCCAACAGTCTGAGGGACAGTGAACTGGCCCCTATTTTAAAAGTTTGAGGTCCCCTAAGTCAGACTTAGAGTAAAGCAGAATCTTAAGAATCATGTGATGCAATATTTTCAGGTAAATAAGGAATCACCATCTCCATTTTAAAGAGGTAACTAGGTGGTACAGTAGATAAAGCACTGAGCCTCCACATCTCCCTTGGTAACCTTATCAACTCCTGTAGATTCATCGATCTTCTTAATGTGACTAATTAGCAGAGCTATACATGCGTGTAACATGGTTTGACAGAGTAGGCACAAAGCTGACTTTCTTACTTCTGGCTGACTCCATGTTAATGACTCAGCATGAAGGGGGCTTTATTGAGCCTGAAAAATTAATGATTCAGTGGATCTTTAAAAAATGACAACCACTTTTGGTTTTCCTGTTGTTTTGATGTTTCAGGTAGCATTATGTAACCCTGGAACTACCTGAAAGAGGTACGAGAATGGCTACCCCAGAAGAAATGGTGAACTACAGATTATATGGCCACTACAGCTAATTTTCTGCCTGAGAGAACCTGAAGCTTGGATTTAGGCTTTTAAGTTTGTTCTCTCTGGATTTTAGGTAGATTAGCATCAATCTCTAGGTGGATATGTCCACCTTCTCAGTTTAAGGGATTTGGAGGAAATAGAGCTGACTGGAGGCAGAATTTCTTTCTTGCAATGGAGAAGATTCCACAGGTAAAAGGAGCTAAACCTAACTTACAAGGAGACAGTGCAGAACTGAGGTGAAATATAAAACAGTAACAATTTGAACAGGAGATATGCTGAATATGATTACTCATGCTGAAAGCTAATATCAAGATTTAGTTCCTTACATCAAGAGTGAGAATAATGGATAAGGACTCCTCTCTCTCATTGAATTATTCAAAATGCACAAGATGCAGAAGATACAGTGAGCATTTTGTTAAACATATATCGCTGTTATTTAGGATCTTTGTATTAACTTGTAGTAACTCCTCCAAAATTTTTTAGGTTTTTTATTTTTTTATTGTTTTTTTGATTTGGAAGTATTAGTAAGGGATATAAAATCAGGACATAGGCCTATCTGTAAAAGTACTTATTGGACTTTTCTCTCACACAATTTATTTGTTTTCCTCCTGGCATTCCACCAAATTTATCATATTGAAATAAATGGAAATGGAAGGGCATACTACATAATTCCAAAGTATTGCACAAATATGTCTGATATAAATAGAAAAGGAAGAGCTCTAGGAGAAGGCCAGGGTAGAAAATTAAAGGCAGAAGTAGAGAAATGGAAGTTATCCAGACTTCTCCTTACTTAGGTGATTAATTCACTCCAACATTATAGCATCCAGGGAATCATAGACCATGAATAATCAATCCTGGGGTCATGTTTGTGGTATAGCAAAATGGTGATGGTTATTGTTCAGTTGTATCTGACTTAGAAGCCATATCATTTAACCCCTGTGATTATGTATTATCATAGTTATCTAAATTGCTTTCTCATCTATCTGTGTCTGTATATTTTTAAGCATATATGTATTATTACCTTTGTATCTCTCTCTTTCTATATGCAACACACATACAAATATATACATATAAATGTATATATTTGCATGTGTACATATATATTATATATATACATATATAGCTGCATGTATATATTGATACTTAAATAGGTTGGACTTAAGTCACCTCATTTGTATGACTCCATTTGAAGCGGTCTTAGCAGCGATACTGGAGTGCTTTGCCATGTTCATTTACAATTCATTTTACAGAAGAGGAAATTGAGGCAAATAGGATTAAGTGGCTTGCTCAATGTCACAGAGATAATAAATTTCTAAGATTTGATTTTTAACACAGATCCTTCTGACCCAGAGTCAGTAATGTACCTGGCTCATAGCAAAATGATCAGGGACTCAAGGTTGGAAGGAACTTTAAAACTTCCTCTTTTTTTTTTCCTTCCTTCCTTCCTTCCTTCCTTCCTTCCTTCCTTCCTTCCTTCCTTCCTTCCTTCCTTCTTTCTTTCCTTCCTTCTTCCTTCCTTCCTTCCTTGCTTCCTTCCTTCCTTCCTTCTTTCCTTCCTTCCTTCCTTCCTTTCCTTCCTTCCTTCCTTCCTTCCTTCTTCCTTCCTTCCTTCTTTCCTTCCTTCCTTCCTTCCTTCTTTCCTTCCTTCCTTCCTTCCTTTCCTTCCTTCCTTTCCTTCCTTCCTTCCTTTCCTTCCTTCTTCCTTCTTTCCTTCCTTCCTTTCCTTCCTTCCTTCCTTCTTTCCTTCCTTCCTTCCTTCCTTCCTTTTTTTTCCTTCCTTCCTTCCTTCCTTCTTTCCTTCCTTCCTTCCTTCCTTCCTTCCTTCCTTCCTTCCTTCCTTCCTTCCTTCCTTCCTTCCTTCCTTCCTTTCCTTCCTTCCTTCCTTCCTTCCTTTCCTTCCTTCCTTCCTTTCCTTCCTTCCTTCCTTTCCTTCCTTCCTTCCTTCCTTCCTTCCTTCCTTCCTTCCTTCCTTCTTTCTTTCTTTCTTTCTTTCTTTCTTTCTTTCTTTCTTTCTTTCTTTCTTTCTTTCTTTCTTTCTTTCTTTCTTTTTTTCTTTCTTTCTTAGCAGAGAAGGAAAACAATGTCTAGAAAAGAGAAATGATCTGTTCAATAATAAACAATTGATAAGTGGCTGAGCAAGGGCTTAAACACTACATTTAACTCCAACTTCAGTACCCAACTTTTTACTTCAACTTCAGTAGCCAAACTAGGAAGGTAGAATCAAATGCTTTTTCAAAAAAAATTTAGTTGTAATACTGAAATGGTATTTACTTTCATTCTATTCATTGTTTGAAATCATGCTAATTATAACCACTTAATTTCAAGTCCTTTAAAGAGATGGGAGGAACTGATTCTGTGATATTTCATAATTATTTTTTAAAACAGCAAAATAAACTTTTTAATGTTTTGGCAAAAAAAAAAAAAGAGTACTCATGTAAGCAACCTTATTAAAGGATATTTGTCTTAAGAGTATAAAAGAAAGACAAAGAACAGATGTGAAACCTTTGAGACTTCAGATTCTACCTGAAATGAATGTGTTAGAGTTGGCATCTGAGACTACATTCTTCTCTTTTTAAAGAAGAAATAAATGAACCCTGAAAAATCTAAAAGATTTATCCAAGATCACAAAGATAAAGAATAAAATTAAGACTAGATTTTAGGTCTTTTTTTTTTTTTTAATATCCAACCTAGCATGCCTTCCAATATACTAAACTTCCATACACTAAGCACATTCCCCAGAGGCACATTTTTCAAAGGATAGTCCCATACTTATTTTCAGATAATCAGGGGTTTTCTTAAACCTATAATTATTTCCAAAGAAGAGGTTAAAAAAAAAAAAGACAAGAGATTTCCACCCCCAACTTCAAGGGATTTGGAATCCTCTACAGATTATTCCTACTAAATGTTTTCTTTAATTCTTGAAGGCATTATAAGAATCTTTCAACTTTTTGCAAATCGAGACCTGAGTAGGATAATGTATACCAAATTTCCAAATAAAAGTACTGTCTTTCTCCCCATATTGCTTTATGAGAGAAGATTTTTTGTTTTGTTTTGTTTTTTTGGTTTTTTTTCATTGTCAACACAAATGAGAGTCTTCCTGTCTTCTCAAGAAATACAGATCATTTATCCAGAAGGTAATGTAATTGAAAAATACTGTGTGTGTGTTCCTTCTGAGGGAAGTAAATTCAGGGGATTTGTGCCTGGCATGGGAGAACATGTTCTGCTCTTAGGTCTAGACAAAGCACACTCATGCATTTTAAGCATTCATTACTCTAAGGGACTGGGATATCATTTTGATTCTTCTCACTATAAGAAAAAAAGCTAGCAGACTCTATTCTGTTCAGTTTTTATCCAAGATATCTTTAAATCTTAAGGAGAAAGAAGATAAATAAGCTTCTCATACAACATTGAATCTAAAAATAAAACAAAAACCAACTCTCTCATCTCTGGTTTGGAAATGTGTGTGCACATTATATGATATTGGGCCCTCATACATTTTAGTTGCTACATATTGGCAGACATGCTTACAAATGCACCAGTATTTCATATGCAACTCTAATGTCTGATCTTTTAAGGAATCTTAATGAATTTGACATACAGCATCTTGCAGAGATAGAGATAAGTATCCTAGCAAAAGTGAAAGGAGAAATTGAATTATATTGCAATCAAATAATTGTTTTATGTATCATATTTGAAAGGCAAACATTCTTCTCCAGTCCACAATTCCTACAAGATCTCCCATTTAACACCTTATTTCTAGTTTCTAGGTAGAAAGGTGAAGCTTTTAGCCTACAGAAGGCTCAATTAAATGAATAAATATGAATTTAGTATTGGAAGTCTCATTTTCCCCCTCCCTTCCCCATCTTAGGATCCTTAGATAAAAGACATCAAAGAAATGCAAAGCATTTTTAATATGATGATCACTAACTAGCATTATTAATTACTCTAATGACTCCTGGGTAGAGAAACACTTCTTTCTCCTCTTTTTGCCTCTAGGAATAATTAAATAAAATATGCCAAGTGGCAATCACAAAGAAAGTAATATTGAATGTGTGAAGATTAAAGAGAATATTTACTCTTGCATTCAGAGTCAAAGATTAATAACTGCACATATAATAAAAAAGAGAACAAAACATTTTCATTCACTGTGAGTTTTTCTGGTTAAATGTCACATGGTGAGGAAGGAGGTGTATGAATTGAAGTATTTCTCCCTCAAACAAAAATGAAGGATGGTATGATTTGTAGGTTTTGATGAGAGGTTAAAGCTACAAAATATTTGATTAAACATGCATATGTAGGATGAGCAGGCAGCCGAAGAGGGCTCATTTACTCTCCCCATTTTGTTCTGATTTAGTCACGTTCAACTCTTCATGACCCCATTTTCTTGGCAGAGATACTGGAGTGGTTTACCATTTCCTTCTCCAGCTCATTTTATAGGTGAGAAAACTAAGGTAAATAGCGCTAAGTACTTGACTATGGTCACACAGCTAATAGATGTCTGAGATCAGATTTGAACTCATGCAATAAACTTCCTAATTCCAGATCCAGCATGTGGTTCACTGCTTCACTTAGTTGCCTCAAGACAAAGTAGCAAATATAAAGTGTCCAGGAAGTAAGAAAAATAGGACTAAATATTGAGTTGAAAGGATGAAATGATCAACTTTTGATAGGCGTACAAATTGATCAACTAGGTAAATAAGAATGAATTTTACATCCCTAAATAAAAAGATCCTTTAAGAAAAGGGACAATTCTTTCAGATTCTTTTACGTCGATAATTTTTACTCCAATGGTGACAAAAGCTTTCCCCTTCATTTCAGAGACTTATAGACTAATAAGCCATCTGGCAATGCCCAAGTCTGCAAAATGAGGGAAAACCTTTTGTGACAAGTTTTGGGAAAAGATCCACATTCAGTACATTACTCAGAAAAATAGGTCACCATTTCGACATCTTGTTTGATGAAAGAATTCCAACCTGTTTCCAAGGTAACCAATCACATCCTTTAGTATTGTCTGTCAAGCTTCTACCTGTATTTCCATGCTGAAAGCTCAGCTCCTTTTATTTCTTACTGGAAGCTCTGAACTTTGGCACTTTTACCTAACTTTGCTTTTTGTTCCTCAAGAAAAAGAGATAAAAGTAAATGCTCTGGTGTTAAAATTTAAACTGTTCAATTCAACTGTTACAGTAGTGTGTTGACCAGAGGGATGTCATTGATGACAGCAGAATCTCGCACAATTTGTTCAGGGAGTGGAAGTAGACTGATTTTGTAAGAATTCCTAGGTATCACCTTTTTCTTGGTTGTTGATACCATTTTAAATTTAATTTTAAGGATGTTATTTTTTCCCATAACAGTAATGAAGCCTAGATATTATTCAATAATATCCAACTCTGTATGTTTAAAAATTTCCAAGAAAATAGCTCTTGTAATGATCCTATACTTGTAATGACCTTGTAATAAACTGGTGCATATCCACCAGTGACTTCTTGTTTATATTTCTTCTACTTTTCCTTAAACTCTAGCTAAAAGTGCAGTTTTGAATCATTAGCCATTAATTAAATCATTTATTAGTCATTTTGATATTTTCCCCACTAATATTAAAATCTCTGATATGGCTAAAATACATAGATTTCTTTATTCAGAATCTAAAAAATATTGCATTTTTTATACTGAAAACATTTTTAGATTGTGTATATGAACTAATACAGTATGTACATGTACAGTGCTATAAATATGTAAATTGTAAATTAGCATATTGTGCTTCTATTTCCTATTTGGTTCCCAAAGTCAACATTTGTATGTGTGATGAGGTAGTAGTAGTGGTGGTGATGGTGTGTGTGTATGTGTGGTGTGTGTGTATTAGGGGCACTTAGGTGGTACAGTGAATAGAGCACTGGTTCTGAAGTCAAAAATTGAATTCAAACACAAATTAGAGATTTCTTCACACACTTACTACCTATATGACCCTGAGCAAATTACAAACTTGAATGTCCCCCCCCCACAAAAAAAGGGTGTGCTGCTGAGATCAGCCGATACTAGCTTCCAAGAATTGATTGTGAAATTTTCAGTGTTTCATTGTATTTGAAAAATTGTCAAACATTGTAGAGCTTGATTTAGTTTGAGCAGAGTTTAATTTATTGTTGTATTGATTATATAAACTATAAAGAAAATGTTAATAATGGAGATTAAATTTAAAATGTGATATGTATTTTTATTTTGAAGAATTTGTTGCTAACGGCTCATAGCAGGTGCACTCTTGTGTCAAGTATCACAGTTGAAGTCAGATAATTAAAGTATAAAGTTGTGAAGAGAAGTATTAAGACAAACTCAGTGTTTTTACCCCTCTCTTTCCTACCATTTCATTGTGCCCTCCACAATCCCTGTTCTATAGGAGCTGTTAATAAGCTTACCTTTTTGTTAGACTTGTGTATTTACATACATACATATATATTCTAGGAACTGGTAATTGGTGGGGTTAAGTGTGTGTGACTTATGCCGAGAGTCAGAGAGGTAGCATTAGGTATCTGAGAGTACATTTGAACTCAGATCCTTTTTACTTCAGGGAGATTTCTCTATCCACTGCACCCTCTAAGTGCCTGAGAATATAATTATGAAATTCAAGATCTAATCCCTCTCCCTATTTTATTAGTAGGAATAATCTTCACTGAGTACAGTTGATGGTAAATATTCCTCTTAGTATGGTATGTTTTCAGCAAAAACGAATAAGTAAGTAAATAAATAAATAAAAGGAAGTGTACAAAAGCAAGGAGGAATGCAGCATTCCTTTCTCAGACATACCTTTTTAGATGATGGATAGAACAAAGAACCATGCCCTCCAGTTATTAAGGACTAATTGTCTTATTTTTAGTATTGGTTATTTAAAACTGGCAACTATACACCATCCTATTATACCATGGCACAAAATTTTCTAAACTGTAGCGTGACACATAAAACACTGTGGAAGGAGGAAATGTATACAAAGTAATGGCCAAATTATTGAATTTCTTTAAAAAGTACAATTTTACATAAATGCATACACTTTTCAAATTTTCATTGAAAATAAAGTTCAAAGTTATAGGTCATACTTGAACACTTTCCTTCTGGCTGCCTATAGAGTTTCTTCTATTTGAAAGCTCCACATTTTATCTTGTGACACTGAATGTTTTCGATTGAGATTTCATTCAGGAAAAGATCAATGGATTCTTTCTGCTTTCACTTTATCTTCTGGTTCTATAAATCTCTTAAGTTTTGATCTATAATTTCTTTTTTTTCCTCCCTAAGGCAATTGATTTAAATGATTTGCCCAGTATCACACAGCTAATTAGTGGTAAGTGACTGAGGCTAGATTTGAACTCAGGTCCTCCTAAATACAGGCCAGATGTTCCATCCACTGTACTATCTAGCTGCTACTTCAAATTATAATTTCTTAAACAACAGTTTTGAAGTTTGGGTTTGGTTGTGGTTTCTTTGAGTCTGATGATCCTTCAATTAACTGTTGTTGACCTGTTTTTTGATACTTTACATACTCTGTTAATTTTTCTATCTTTGTTCCAAAAACCTTAGTTGCCCCATTAAATCAAGTTCTGTTCATTCCATTCCATTTTAAAGGAGTGCCTTAAGATTTTCTGATCTTCTTTTCTAAGAAATTCATTCTTCTTTAACCTTAGGTTTCATTTTTTAATTGCTTGCTTAATGTCTTCCACTCCCTTTTGGAGTCCTTATAGCTAAACATTTCCCCCCACTGAAGTTTGTATTTGTTTGAGAGCCATTACTTTTTTCAAAGTTGACTTTCTTGGTTGATTCTTCACCTCAAGAATACTGTCACTTAAATCCAATTCATTTGTGAGTCAAGACATCACCCTCCTGATGCCATTGGTCCTCTTTGAAAATGAAGAACAAACAATAAACAACCATTTCTTCATTGTAATTAAAGTTTTTTTCTGTTTACTGAAATCTCCAGTCTCAGTTTTTTCATTAGGACTTTGTATCAAGTCTAGGCTTTGCACCTTCCCACCCTATTGAATAGGCATTGTTTGGTCCTGTCCCCTCTATAATTTTAATATTCTACTTGACACCATTTTGGATGAGTTGTTTGGGACTAGGTTTAATCTTCTGCTGAAATGCCTGATTCTGTCTCTTGGTAGGTATTAGCCATGACCCTGGATTCTCCCTGTTTTGGCACATCCCTTCTTGGAGTACCCACAGGCTTCCCGCTATCTTATTATTTAGTCTTGGATTGGTTAGAGGATTACTGGTGTTGCTTTTTGTTCTCTTTCATCATTGTTCCACTGAGGGTCATTTCAGATCTTTACTGTACTGTTTATGGGAGAGCTGGGTTTTTCTAATATCTTTCATGTGGCTTTCTTAACCACAAGTATTGTCTTGACTTATTTTTTTTAGGACAGTCTGATTCTCTCAGGTCAGACTAAAGCTGTCCATGTGAGAATAGGTAAGCTATTTTCCTGGGTTGACTATTCCCTAGATGAAAAGATGATTCTGTGTGTCTGACACATTTTATATAAGACAAATTCTCTTTGAGAAAAAAAAAACCCTGCAAAAGATTAAATTTTCTTTTTTTCAATAAATGAAAAAAAGGAGTTTTCATTGTTTTCATTGCTAGCTATGAAAGCTAGATTTTTTTTTGCCAAGTTTTTGGAATTCCAACATTCTTTGCATATACCATAGTTTAAAATTTATATCTTTTTTTTTTATAATCATGTTCTTCAAAATATAATGCTGAGAGAACATATCCACTTTTAAGTAACACTGCTATTGCATGTTTTTTAAAAAGAAATTAAATTCTCTATATGATTTTGTTTTAAAAGTATCAGAATATGAAATCTAGTTTTAATAAGTCTTGTGGAGAGAGGAGGAATCTTGTGGAGGGGAAGGTAGAGAGATGTATGTGGTATAAAAATAAAAGTCATCAATAAAAAATATAAAAATTAAAAATAGTCTCCTTCAAAGAATGCTTGGGGTATTTGATATTTTGATCAGTTTTATGAGGGGAACAATCTGCAGAGTTAAAATAGAAATTGCAAGTGATCTAAAATGATGTTTTTGTTCTAACCAGACTTGTGATTTCATTAATATAAGGAATGTCAGATGAGGAATTGCCTCCACTTACATAGACTAGCATCTTCTCTGCAATTTATAGTTTTGGAAAATTGATTGGAGTAATGAGAAGTTAAGTGACTTTTCCAGAGTCACAAAGGCATTCTGTATGTGTCATGGACAGAACTCAGCTTAAGTTTTTCTGATGCTGAAACCAGTGTTCTAACCATTACACAATACTGTCTTCCAAAATTGTTATTTTGTATGAAGTAGTAGATTTTGACTGAGTATTTTGACTGAGTATTCTGGAATGATAATTCTTAGATAAAGACTATTGTTAGAAAGATGATAATTATTCATTTTATCATGGAATAATATTATCAAATGATAGGGATGATAATTACAAATGTGTCATGGAAAGGAGTTTTAAATGAATGAGTAACTCCCCTCTTATCTTACTGATCACTGATTGGAAAGGCCTAGAAATGTCTTTTAAGTGTTCTCACTTAACTGATTATTCTGATATTAGGTATGTTTTTGTTTTTGTCTTTTTCCAGAGTGAAAATGAAGTCCCCTCTACAGTTATAATCAGTGAACTAATCAAGGACACAGCTTGACACAGCATTCTTTCTGGAGGGTTGGTAGAACAGGAAGAAAAGATGAAATGGAACATTTTAGACCTAGAAGCAAAGCTGAATTAATTTAGGCCTCCCCTGTTGGTGGCCTATTTCCTCATCTTTGAGGGTCATAAATTGAGGAGAATTGTGGAATACAAGAATATTTCTTTTATATATTGAGTTTGCTCTAATCTGCCTTTCTTTAGAACCACTGCTAGACACTAAACAAAAAAAAAAAATCTTCTCAGCTAGAAATATGATAAAAAAAAAATAAAACCCAAATATAGGGAATTTCATGTCTTGGATTAAATATAGCCTACCATTAATTTAAATCCAAATTTGGATTTGTCTTTTTTCTTTACATATATCATAACTCCATCAATAGAATAGATTAGGTATGGATCATACAGAAGCAAATAAAGACAGTAAAGAGAAGTCAATAAACCCAAAGATCCCAGTTACTCAGAGAAGGACTCACTACTTGACAAAAACTTTTGGAAAATTGTGATAGCAATCTGACAGAGATTAGATTCAGATTAACATCCTTCATTACATACCAAAATAGACTTCAATTAGGTACATGTTTTAGATATAAAAAGTTATGTTTAAAAAATAGATAAGCAAATTTAGGGGAAGAGTTCATGACAAAACAAATGATCATATAAAATAAAGTGGGCAATTTCCATTAAAATTTAAAAAGTGTTTTGCATAATCAGATCTCCTTAATTAAAATTAAAAAGGAAACAAGGAACCAGGAGAAAATCTTTGCATCATTTCTCTGACAAAAATGTCATCTGCAACCTATATCAAAAATTGATTTAAATGTATAAAACTCAACATTATTCCCCAATAGATAAATAATCAAGGATATGAATGGACAATTTTCAAAGGAAGAAATCCAATTTATTAACAACCATTTGAAAAAAATGCTTTAAATAATGAGATAAATGCTAATTAGAACAGTTCTGTCGTTCTACCTCATACTCATCAAACTGTCAAAAATAATAGAAGCAAAAAATAATTGTTGGAGGGACTGCAAAGTACACTAGTATATTCTTGTTGATGCTTTAAGTTGGTTCACACTTTCTGGAAAGCTAAAGATATGGCCAGAAAGTTACCAAATTGTGCATTCCCTTCTATCAGTTATACCACTACTTAGTCTATAACCTTAAAAATAAACAAAAACCAAACAAACAAACAAACAAAAAACAAGGAAAGAGGGAAAACACTTATATATATAAAAAAAATTTAGCAGATCTCTTTATAATAGCCCAAAATTGGGAATGTCTAACCAACTTATGGCATATGAATATAATGGTATATTACATATAATATAATATGGGATATTAATACAATACAATATTACTAGGGAGGGAGAAGAGAAAGGCAGTTTCAGAATTAATTGGGAAGAACTCCCTGAAGTGATCAAGAATAAAGCAAGGAAATCCTGTAGAATAATTTATACAATGACAACACCATTGTAGACATAAAAAATTTGGACAGTGGTCAATGCAATGATAAACTACAAGTCCAGAAGCCTGAAGATGAGACATGTCTTCTACCTCCTGTCAGAGAATGATGAATTTATAATGCAGAATTAGACATCTATTTTTGGACATGACTGATGTGAGTCTTGTTTTTGTGGGGCTGT